>NC_134353.1:802780683-802980683 GCF_048569485.1 Anomaloglossus baeobatrachus | reverse complement strand
CAATCACAGATGCCAGGACTGCTGGTGGGCGGGAGAAGCAGTGCATATGGATTGGCAATAATGAGCAGCCCCGGAACAAAGTGAGAAAGCCGGAAAGAGTTATGTCTGCGCCGGAAACTCAAGTATGAAGCACTTGCTTCATCCCTATTTTCTTTTATCTTTGCTTTATTTAATTACCCAGGTTGCCGGATCTGGAGCATTACCCGGAATTCCCTGAGAATTCTGGGCCCGTGTGCGGCACTCGAGTACACTTGAAACCGCGAGGATCCGGACTTTCACAGTCCAGGACCACCCATGACTAGTACTAGTACATGAATAAAAACAAATGTGTTTAACTGTTAAGAATATTATAGAGGTATTCTGAATAATAAATCCTTTAAAACCTATTTACTGGGCTGGGAAAAATGTGGCCAAAAGATTTAATATTCTTTCCATCCCACAACTTCTTTGCTTCTCTACCGCGGCTAACCTGCCACCAGGACATACACATTACAGGTCCCTACTGAGACTTTTCACATCACTGAATTCTGCTCTACTTAATGTTGAATTATAAAATAACATTTCACCTTTGTCAGGGCTTCAAAGGGAGTGTTCAGTTTTGTCCATATTTTTATCCTCTGACAAGTGATAAAGAAATGTCAGGAGATTGCTTCTGTGGAGATCCGCAATAGTTTGAGATGCAATGTATGTGCCTCGCAGGCTTATAGTGTGGAGAGTTCTGTTTCTCTAAGCTTTGCTGTTGGACTGATCTTATGACCATTTACTCACCTTTCATTACGATAAAACAGAAAAATTTGCAAAAATGGAAGGTTAACTTTAGAGAAATTTGAAACAAACCTATCTGTGTAAGGCATATTCAGGGATTCCCATATGTAGTTCATAATTAATCTAAAGACCCCCCTATATATTCTATCCGTCACACTATCCGCACCGTGACTTCATTCTGCAGCATGTGACAGGGATTTTGATCAGTCCATTAAACGCGCACTCAGACATCAGTTTTTCCACATACAAATGCTATCCTTGTTTCTTTTTTTTTTTATGGACAACACTCGTGACCGTCTATGGTGCTGTTCACATGTCAGATTTATTTCTGAGTGCAAAATCACAGACGTGTCTATTGACCCAAATGTAGAATCAAAATCGACAACGCAAGTTTGTGAAAAAAAAAAATCTGACCGCACTTGGATGCCATCTGTTTGCTCTTTCTCACTGACTCATAGGTGAAAGTGGAAAAACTTCTTTTTTTTGTTCCCTCATTGGTGACAAAATTTTTTTTTACAAATCTCTGATGAAAATCACCAATGAAACTCTGTCCATTTTTCTCATATAAAGAGCTGACGTCTAAATTGCCTTGTATTTTACTACTGTAAAAACTGTGGTCTTGCAGGGTGGAATCTGCACAGCAGCTCTGCCACGTATGAATTTGGCCTAAGCCTAGTGCATATTTATCACTCCAGCTCATTGAGAAATCAAGTACAGTATCGGGCATAATTGGAAGAGCTGTAATTTCACTCGCCGTTATTGTGTGTGTATAAAGCCCCCTTCACACGTCAATGATTCCGGTACGTATGACGCAGTTTTCATATATACTGGAATCACGGACATACGCAGATCCATTAAAATCAATGTGACTGCACACACATCAGTGTTTTCACAAAGACCATGTGTCCACATGGAGCACCCGCTTGTTCATGTGTTCCTCACTGAGACGAGTCAGTCTTTCTCCAGCAGCACTGTTGTCATGTGGGCCACACACTGATGTGATCCGTGTGACACGTACCGGAGAAAACAAGTGTCTGAAATTAAAATAATTTTCTATACTCACCTGTCACATCGGTGCGGTTTCGGCACTGCTATCACTTGCTTCAGGGTTCACTCATTGCACATTCATTGCAGTGCAGACCCGGAAGCAGAAGCACCATGGACACCAGCTCCGAGGACAGGTGAGTAAAAAGTTCCTCATCTCCGTGTCCTATCACAGATATTGTTTGTGCTCTAGTATCCATTGTAAAAACTAGAATATTTCATAATTTTCCATTTTATAATTACTTCTAATGTATTTGTCTACATAAACTCTGGGCTGCTGTACAATATAGTATTAGGGGTCAATACAGTGTTGAAGTAGCAGGGTACCAGGAGTGTGTTTCAGATACGTTCTGCTATTGTTTCATCATGTAATGCTTTTGTTACGCTGCTTTTATTTATTCATGTATTTTAATTCTAGATTTGGGAGGTAGCACCGACATTTTGTGCCACATGATGCCTTTCTACAGCTATGATATTCCTCATACGTGTGGTCCAGACCCAAAGATCTGCTGCCAGTTTGATTTTAAGCGTCTGCCTGGAGGTAGAATCAATTGTCCTTGGAGAGTGCCGCCCGAGCCTATTCACGAGGGCAATATAGAGCACAGGTATTACTAGATTACTTTTACGTTGTATCTGTATTTTTACATGTCGTATATTTGTATGCTCCTATCTTTTTTGCTGTGTTCCCAAGTATTTATCCATGTTTTTCCTGGATTTCATTGCAGAGCCTGGATGCTTTTAGATCAGTACAGAAAGAAGTCAAAGCTCTACCGCTCTAAAGTGCTCTTAGTCCCACTGGGTGATGATTTTCGCTACAGTGACAGCTCCGAGTGGGATCAGCAATACCAGAACTATCAAAAGCTGTTTGATTACATGAACTCTCACCCTGAGCTCCGTGTTAAGGTTGGTTTTTAGAATTTCAGATTCAAATCCTGGATTTCCTAGAGGACTGATGGCAATTTTCCCTTTAAATTTAATAGCATCCAGTGTGTCTTCATGCTCACTTAAGAACAGATTGAGAATATATTTTCTCTGCTCCACTGCCTACTGCATTTCCTAACGGAATTCTAGTAGATTGAAACCTGCATCACAATATGTGTTCTATTTCGGCATGAGTGCTGGATAATCAGTGCAGTGTACAGGGTTTCCTTAGGTTATAATTTCTTTTTGCCTAGCGGAGCTTTACTTACTGACCCCTGCTCTAGTGTTGGCTCCCTGCTGCTGCTCCAGGGGTTTACAGGCTTTGTCAGTGATTTCAGGACTGTAGCGCACATGACTAAAGGTGAGCAAACCTTTGGAGATTTGGTTCACTGGCAGCAAACAGAACATCCACTGGTCCGAACTTGGCCCGAGGAGGTTCGGAATCGCTGATCGGCAGTTTGTCTCCGCCCACATACAGTACAACCAGACATAAGTAGGTCACTTTCAAGGGAGGCTGGGTAAGCTTTTTCATATTTTTATTTTTTTTTACATCTGATCACGCTGTTACCCCCATTGTGCACCGTTCAAACACTGCAAATGGCTCGCACAGGGCTGAGCACCAAGTGTACCTGAACACAGCACAGAGCTGCTCGCGCAATTAAATTTACACATAAAGCATCCAAACTCCGAACCCAAGCTTTGTTTTTTTAAGTTGGTGTTCGGTTCGAAACCAAACCTCGGGTTCTCTCATCTGTACACATGACCGCTGCTGCCAATCACTGTGATTATCGGCTTCGGTCATCTAGATCTGCTGAGCTGCAGCGGTCTTGTGACTGTTATGTCACTGCCATAGATTGTGAGATCAAAAAAGTCCAAAAAGACCAGGAGCAGCAGAAAAGGTCAGTAAGTAAAACTTTATTCTTACTAACTCCAATAGGCTGTAAAAGTTGTCAATGGAGAACCCTTTTAGGCCACATGCACACGTTCAGTATTTTGGTGATACCTCCGTATTTGAAAGCCAAAACCATGAGTGGGTAAAAAAATGCAGAAGTAGTGCACGTGTTTCTATTATACTTTTCCTCTGACAGTTGCACCCCTAGTTTGGTTTAGGCTTCTTTCACACTGCGTTCCTCTCCCCGTTCAGTGGTTCTGTTGGGGCTTCCAAGCTTCACTTGGCCTTAGGTGATAACATCTGGGGCAAGTAGTCCCAGTCTCATGCACAGTGCTACAATCTATGTTTGCCAGGAGAAATGCCAGTCTATATATCATGTATACTGTGCAGGACCATGAAGACCATTCTGACAGTTACATAAAGTGATTCTTCAGCTCCTGCACCTCTCTCTGACTTTAACATCTAAGGACTTGCTTTACCTAGATTAGTTATCTGCTTTTTTTTTTTTTATATTCATTATTTTTGGTCCTATAGTTGGAGCTCACTGTTTACAGTGTTACTCAACTTTTTTATTTTATATATTCCTTATATGCATTTCATATAGACTGGGAAAAGTGTCCACGTGTCAGAATTAATTATACCTGTATTTATTTGTATTTATTATTATGCCTATAATATATATATAAAATATATATAGCTGCCTAAAAAATTACAACTTTTTGTAATAGTTTTTTCAATGTCTTATATATATTTAACCTTTTTTAGGCAAAGTTTGGTACCCTGTCAGATTTTTTTAAAGCTCTGAGAAGAACGACCAGTATTGATGAGTCCAGCAGCCCATCCTTCTTCCCAGTTTTAAATGGCGATTTCTTCACATACGCAGACAGGGATGATCACTATTGGAGCGGGTATTTTACCTCACGGCCTTTCTATAAACGCATAGAACGAGTCATGGAGTCTCATTTAAGGCAAGTCTCCAATTATTCAGTCTATTCATATATTTTGCTGTATATGTATCCTGATTTGGAGGGTTGTGAAACATCATGTTTGTTTTTCATGTATTTTCAGTTCTGAAAATGTGCCAAATTTATCATTTTATAATAATGTTGGGAAAAATTATCTGTTCAATAAATCCACATGAGTATTTTCTGCCAGTAAAATCCACGTCAGATTGTGGGTTTATTCTATGGCTTTTTTCTTACATCCGACATTTATGGTCTGCGATGTCTAAACCGGCTGCTGAACTGCACTGCATCTTACGCACATACAAGACTGTTGTGTTCCCGTCAGCAGAGTCACGAATGAACCACGACTTCTGCATGGGTGAACGGTTTTAAAGGGTGGTTCCCATTTCCAAGATCCTAATCCAATATGTAGTAGTTGTAATAATAGCAAATACCTTCAATTAGAAATGTAGCATAGTTCTCCTGATATAACCATGTCTCTTACCTCATGTGCAGGGCACTGCACCTTAGGCATCTATGGTTACATCCACTCATAGGATATGTGCCCACAGTGGGGGTTTTTTCAGCACAAAAAAAGCTTTTTTTTTCATGCTTTTTTTTCATGCTTGTTTCATGCTGCTTTTCATGCTTCTTCTTATGTATTGAGATAGGGGAAAAAGCTGCAACAATTCACTTCTTTTTTCAGCAACAAATAAAGCAAGGAAAAAAAGCACTGTGGGCACAGCACATCACAATTCTCATAGACTTTCCTGGGATGTAATTCCTTGCTTTTTATCGGTTAAAAACAAGCAAGGAAAAAAGCATGAAAAAAGCCCTGTGGGCACAAGGCCATATAGTGGCAGTTAGTTGTTCGTGGTCATAACCATGTATACCTAAGCTGCAATGCCGTGCACATGAGGTAAGAGACATGTCTATATCAGAAGGACTATACTACATTTCTATTTGGAGGTATTTGCTAATATTGTAACACCTACTGCATATTGGGGTAGGATCTTGGAGATGGAAATACCCCTTTAAGTGTTAAAGTATTGAAAGCAAACACTTATCAGCTATATCAGAAGCCCAAACCAACTGTAATACTTGAGAACATAGCAGAATGCATGCTTTTGCTTATAGCAGTCTGTACTCTGCTTGTGGCATTGCAAATAATATACCTGTATATAAAAAAGCAGCAATGCTAAAAATTCTACTTTTAAAGGGGGGAATTTCAATTATGATGGTATGACATTTCATATGGTGACATTGGAAAGAATAACTACAACGTGCAATTTTTGGCTTTCCACATACTTGTACATATGGATGCCTGCATGAATGAGCAGAGTGTTTGGGGTGCAATGAATGCAGAATTTCCATTGTCCCCTGAATTGTGTGCTCGTGTAAGAAGCGGTGAGATAACGGCTGAAGTGAGAAGCAAAATAAGAACTCGTTAGGACCCAGTGAACATCTAGACACCGAAATTAGTGTACAGTGTATTAAAAAACGCAAATTGCCTTTGGGGACCTAGACATAACCTATAATAACCACATGACACCTTTTCCCCAGGTAGAACTGTGCATTAGTTGCATGGATGCTCATGGATATACAGTACTTTGGCTGTATATCGGTTGGTACTACTTCTAATTGGCACAATGCAGAGCTTTTTCTTTTATTACTTTGTTTAATATAAAAATGACAATGACAATGTTTTTATTCGCCATAAGAGTGTAATTAATATGAACAATCAAGGCTTTTATATTGCCTGTGACTTTTCCAGCATGAATACAACTCTATAATTGGGAATGCAATAAAGTAGCTGCACTAAAATTTACTTATTACTTGTTTGTTTTTTAATGTTACATTCAATTAGGGAATCCTGTAAGTGCAATTAAAGCACCGTGATTATAGCCCGGCTTCATTGTAATTTTGATTGAAATAATACCTTACTATAAAAAAAGCCTTAAATAAGGGAAAGTATTATATTCCCCATTTGCCTCTATGAATAATGCACTGGAAGAACAAAGCTCATAAATGCCTTCTTAAGCAGCCTTAATATGTCTTGTCACAACTGTCACAGCCTTGGATAATTCTCAAGGACATTACATTAGTATTCAAAAAGAGGCAACTATGGTGAGGTTTTAGTAAAGCATGTTACCTTCAAGTGTTCTTCATTGTCTTTAACTGTTTAAACACACACTGCTGTTTTTGAACTTGCTTTAGTTGTGGATTTATTTATAAAAGGGGTTATTTGGGATTTCAACCAAATCTTAACAATCGACAAAGTGATAACATATAAAATATATCCAATCTCCTACTTTCCAATGTGGACACTTTGAGTTTAGTTGTCCTTCAGTGGTGACATTGCATCGATCCACATGACCACTGCAGCAAATCACTCAACATTCTCAAGCGTTAAATGCCATTATCCCTGCCTAGTCCATTGGCGTGTTCTCAGCAGTGATACTTACATTTACCATAGTCGTGGGAGGAATTTGAAAAGTGAGCAATGGCTCTTATTATAGATGGGAGAATCGATACCTAGGGCTCTGGTCCATTGGCCGGGGCAGTAGTCTGTGAGTGCAGGACAGGAGATCTGCAAATTTTCTTAACTCTCAACATTCCCGGATCGCCTTTTCATTAGTCAGAGCTGGTGCGACATCATCATTGTGGCAGGACGCACGTAGAAGTGGACACCGTGTGATCTACACCAGCGCTACTTTCACTCACAAGCTGAGCAGATCATCTACACTGCACACTGATGAAGGTCTATGTTAGACCGAAACGTCTGTGCTGTATCTGATCAAGCTTACTGAAAATACCAGTTTATATTTGAGTGCCGAGTATTTGCTCTTTGCTGCATACGGGACTGCATCCTACTTGAGCACCTACGCACAGAAGTGCCGTGTACATAGAAGTCATGGCAGTCTAGATAATCAGAGGAGGCCAGAATGCCGGGAGGTAAGGAAATTCACAGGCTTCCTATCTAGAGGTCAGGGTGTACTTCCCTGGTTGATGGATTGAAGTCCTGCATCTCGATTCTCCCATCTCTAGTTCTGAGGTTCTATTTCATGATGTTGCCTTCTTAAGGGACATTTTTCTTTTTTTTAGTTAGCAGACACTCGCTCTAAATGGATAGGTTAACTCTACGCAATCTGTTCAATGGCAGCACTTAAGGTTTCCCATTAAAGGGTCTTGTGCAAGAATACCCCACTCCCCAGCCTTATATATTTCTGCTTGGCGTCATTGCACCGTTGGGGGGTAGTGTCCACTCTCAGATACTGCGGAATAAGGCAGATACAATAAAACAGGACTGAGAGGATTTTCAATAACAAGGAAATGTCAGTCACTTGTTTATACAAGCATCGTGCAATTAAACCCTGGGTAATACATAGCAGAATTCCAATGTCCATAATTAGGCTGCACCGACATGTTTCAGAGGACTTGAACCATTCAGGTGCCAAAAAGAAAAGAATCTCTATTTTTTGGATAATTTTTAGTTTCTTGTCTTGAATCTCTCAGGACATCCAGTTGTGGAATTACATCTGCCTCATTATGATTAAAGTAATACATCAACCGAAATTACATTTTCATTTAATAACAGTATAAAGAATGGTTATACATAGGAATAACCTAGAGTAAAATGTAATATAAAGAGAAAAATATTTCATGTATGCCTGAGAAAGTTATGAATTATTGCTTTGTGATATCTCATACACATATTGCTTAGAAAATTCTTATGCCACTACTACAATGGATGTAATTTCTGCATTCTTTATAATAATTCTACTATTACTAGAATATTGACAAAAAAAAACAGTTTCCATAGATATAACTCTTACATTACAGGGATTTTTCCTCTTTTCGGTCATTGATAATTTGCAGATTGTCACTTTTCTTAACACTCATTCACACAGGCCGATAATCTGCATACGGATGTTCATGGGAAGACGAATTCTTGGGCCTGTGTAAACATGCTGCCGTTTGGCAAAAGACTCGTTCGGCTTGAGATTGGCTCTTTTATGCTGCCATAAAATCATTGTATGTCAGCATTAAAATCATTACCCCATGTATGGGGACAGAATTATCGAATTATCATCAATCTTTCCCTATACAGTTAGTATACAAAAATTCCATTAGATGCTTTGACTGGTATCATTCAGGTTATTATGACTGAGCAGTGTCTTCCAGGCTAAATGCACTTGGGCAATTGCCTCTTGGATGTGCTTGATAGGTAACGACTCCAGAGATGCTGTAGGCCATGGTAGCAGTCTTCAGTAATACGAACTGCTCACAGTATTACAAGAAACACACAGCCTGGATGTGTCATGTTGAAAAACATCTAATGGAAAGATCTTGGAGAAATAGCTGTACTACGGTTTCCATGTCCAAATCCATGTAACTGAGGTGTTACTGTACCTGGGATGAAGACTACAGGCGTCTGGCTACTGTACATTGTCACCATGCAACATAATCCCATAAGTAGGACCAGTGTGTGATAGTCTTTTCTCATCATTGCACATGTGGTTTCCAGACTGATCTCTAGCTCTAGTTGCAACCAATTTAAAAGTGGGAGTAGATAACTTCAATTCCATCCACCATTGTCACCTTGCTTTGCACCATGAGAATGTTTGTTTGCATGGAGCACCTGTAGCTGAACATCTGTCTCATAGCCCAATATCGGGCAAATACCTTCTGATGGTTTGTGTAGACACTCTTTTGACAACTTACGCTTGGTATATGATGTCCAACTTCACATGTACAGACTGGATCACCACGTACCATTCTACTAATATGATGATCCATCCATACAGAGCTGCACCTATTTGCACCTCTTGCTCTCATTCCAGTTTATCGTAATTCTCCCAGCTACTAGGACTTGCAACTTTAAACATTGCAGCCGTTTTGGCCTACATACATTGAAATCTGCCAGAGTGCTAAATCCAAGGTTTCTAAGTTCAAAGATTTTGGCCCTCTCAGTTTGCAACAAGTGGAGATAACTGACACAATGATTGATACCTCCTGTTTTATTACTCCTCTGGACCTAACCCGATTTTTGACAATTCATGTGTGACGCCCTGGACCCCAGGGGTCACAGGTAATAACACCTACCACATACACACACACCCCCACCCCCTGTGTGGTCACACACACATCACCCGAAAGGGAGACCTGATGCCTCCCTCGGGGCCAGTAGGGCACACCAGGTGTGCGGAGTCAGGCGGAAAGGCACGCCCACCGAGGAGACTACTGTCCTGAGGCAGGAAATACAAACCGTTAGACAAGTTCTAAAGAGAGAGAGTGAAGTGGTAGAGGAGCAGAGCTGTCAAAGACCCGGGTAGGAGCCTGGGCCCCTTGAAAACGTCAGGCAGGCAAACGGTGGCCGCCTGCAGGAGTACCGGTACAGCAACCGGCAGAACCGTATGGACCGGGCCTGGGTTGGAGCACGCCCATCCTGAACCGGGGAGTCAACCGTGTACCGGAGCACCAGAAACCGGGTACTCAGAGCCAGTCCTAGCTTAGAAGCCACTGAGTATAGGCGAATTGACTGATTGCTGGCTGGACCTCACCGATTCATCCACACCCAAAGTCCCGAAAGAAGGCAAAAGCCCACCGAGACCGAGTGAGCGCCACCGCCAAGGGCCAAACACCCGACGGGCCAGACCAGAGGTGCACGGGAAAGGGGCCACCATCAACCCCACAGGGGACATCAGCAGCCGGCCGCGGGAACCGACCATATCCGAACTTTGGTTTACCAGTGACTCGGAGTGTGAATTAATCGTGAGTACACCAGTGCCATCCGGGCACGAAACTACACCGCGACACGGCACCCTGCACCCCGACAACAACATCAGCCCTTCCAGTCCCCCACCGGGCCCCACCCACGGAGGGGCTAACATCTAGGCTGCGGCCGCAACACCGATCCCGGACGATCCTGCCTTCACTCCAGTCGCAGCGGTGGTGCATCCCGTCACCACGACCCGTGGGTGGCGTCACGACCCGTGAGACGATGGCGCGGCCCTCCCCCGGCTGCACGCCTCGTCCCGCACCACCCCCGCCACTGCCTTCCCTTAACAGAGCGACGTGTCGTGTCGTGTCCCCCGGTCCGGAGGCGCTCGTGCCACCGACAAACCGAGCCCGGACCTCGAGCGCCTCGGCCCGAGCAGCGGAGAAGCGGCCGGGCCCCTCTCAGGATGGTACACATGCAGCTAATTATATATATATGTATGTATATATATATATATATATATATATATATATATATATATATATATATATATATATATATATATATATATATATATATATATATATCTCTATATATATATAATATAATATAATATTTATTTATTTTATTCATATTTACTTCAATTGGCTTTTATGCACCTTCCACACAGCACAGATTGGAGCTAGGTGCTTGAAAATTGGGTGAGGACTAGAGCCAGGGAGACGTATTTTGACACTCCCGGAGCAGTTAAAGGGGGTTTTCCCACCAACGAAGTTCATTTTAAAATTAATTTTAATCATTAGGTCATGGGGAAATAATAATCTCCACAATTGGATGATAAAAAAAAAAGATCCTGTGCTGAGATTTTATGTGTCCTGCTATGTAGTGTGTAATGGACGTGTCTGACTGTACAGGGACATGGTCTGCATCATACCACAGCTCCTGGGAAGGGGTGGACATAAGAGTATAAAGATAGTACAGCATAGGATCGCAGCTGATTTCTTTTTGTGAGGTAAAGCATTTGTCTACTCATTTTTTTAAAAATGTTTTACCTCAAGTAATAATTTGCGATCTTGTGTTTTCCAGTCTGTACACTTTGTTCCCTCCTCCCCATCCCAGGTGATGTGGTATGATCACACCATGTCTCTGTGTGGTCAGACACTGCCATTACACAGAATATAGCAGGGTCACATATATAAGATAATCTCAGCACCGGAACATCATTTTTTTTTTTTTTTTTTTTTTTTTTTTTTTAAACCCCTCTAATTGTAGAATTATTATTATTCCAAGATTTATTGATTAAAAATAGTTTAAATTAACTTTGTTTGTGGGAAACCCCTTTTAAGCCTTATTTGCACATGGATTAAAACTGTAATTTTTTTATGAGCAACAGTTTGGAGGATGACCAGATAAGCAGTCTGGAGGAGGAGGTGGATCGCCTGGATAGATTCTCTTTAAAGATCTCACTTTGTGTTTGTTTTACAGAATTTAATTTGTGTAATTCCATATTTTCATTTTCAGATCTGCTGAGATACTGTATTCATTGGCACAAGTGCATATTCAAAGAAACCGCAAACTCGAGGCGTTCCCAACAGGAGAACATTACAAATTATTAACAGAAGCCAGGAGGAATTTAGGACTTTTCCAGCATCATGATGCAATCACTGGAACAGCTAAAGACTGGGTTGTAGTGGATTATGGCACCAGGTAAAGATCTCTCCTCTTGTCTGAACTCATTCCTGGCACACGTATGCTCTACTGAAATATTCCCTCACTATGACTAATCAGAGCTTGGTGTTGCCTTTAACAGGAATACTAAATTCTATTTTGAAAGCCCCTACACTACATTCAACGTTAAAATTTCATCACCAAAGAAGAAAAGTTGTGGAATGAAGAGAATGACATGCTAATAATTAGGTTATTAATGGTTGTCTGAGTAATGTTCTGGTATCCTGTATGTACATAGGCATGCTAAGCTTCCTTTTGCAATTGTGCACCAATGACATCCCAGATGTACACGATGGGAGTAAAGTTCGAAGATTCTGCTGGTCATGGTAGATCACATTTAGGCCAAGCAGGCTACTCACAATATTACAAGCAATATTGCAAAAAGGAGCTGACAGAAGAGGATCTTGATGACTTATGTGCCCAAGTGCATTCAGTGTGGTAAAACAGTCCTCATGCGATCAATGAGATGTATTAATGGTTGTCTGCCAATGTATGTAACTATCTGAATGCGTGTGGTCCTTAAACTAGATACTGGATAAATCGAGATGTTTTAATCATTTTTGTTTCCATTTTTCTCATTGATTGCATATTAACGTGTCTGTAGATTCTGTGATTTTCATAATTCCACAACCTTTCCTTGGAATTTCAATTTAAATGCTGAGTGTATATTCCAGTGACAGGAAAAAATGTTTACTGTTTTTAGATGGGTAATGTAGGTCATTTAAATATTGTAATTTTATTTTTTTCCTTTTTTTCTCCCATAGGCTTTACCATTCTTTGATGAATCTGAAGAAGGTGATCGTAGATGCTACACATCTTCTG
Organism: Anomaloglossus baeobatrachus; assembly: GCF_048569485.1. Lineage (NCBI taxonomy): Eukaryota > Metazoa > Chordata > Amphibia > Anura > Aromobatidae > Anomaloglossus > Anomaloglossus baeobatrachus. The sequence continues at coordinate 802,967,845 of NC_134353.1, read as the reverse complement.
ATTCTCAAAGATAAAGGAACATACATCTATAATCCATCAGCTCCATTCTTCAGTATGGTGGGTTATTTACAGTGTTACATTGACTCTGCTTACTCCTGCATTTAAATCCTACAGTTATAGATCAAGCATGTAATATAAAAGCCAAAAAAGAACTATAACCATGTGTGTATATATAGATGTTGTCGTGTGTAGTTGCCAAGTGTTTGTGTAGGGCACTGTAAATGTTCTGGGTGTTGTCTGGGGGGAGGGGTGTGAGCGGTGTTTGTGTGTTGCGTTGTTTGTGGAGCGCTGTGTGTCTGCAGCATTGTGTGTGTGTGGTGCTGTGTGTGTTGCGCGGTTTGTGTGGGTGTGGCTGTGGGCTGCATGTGTGTGTTTTGGGGGAGGTATGTTTTGTGCAATGTGTGTGTGTTGCGCGGTATGTGCGTATATTTGTGTATGCTGCGGTGTTTGTGTGTTGGGTGTTGTGTGTGTGTGTGTGTGTGTGTGTGTGCGGCATTGTCGGTGTGTGTGTGGGTGTCTGTATAGGGCGGTGTTTGTGGTTCCCAGTATGTGTGTGGTGTGGTGTGTTGTGCGGTGCGCGTGTGGCGGTGTGTGTTTTGGGGGGAGGTGTGCACCCCCATCGTGCTCCATCCCCCATGCTGCGCACCCCCCATCGTGCTCCATCCCTCATGCTGCGCACCCCCCATCATGCTCCATCTCCCCTGCTGCGCACCCCCTATCGTGCTCCATCTCCCCTGCTGCGCACCCCCTATCGTGCTCCATCTCCCAAGCTGCACACCCCCCATCGTGCTCCATCTCCCATGCTGCACACCCCCCATCGTGCTCCATCTCCCATGCTGTGCACCCCCCATCGTACTCCATCCTCCATGCTGCGCACCCCCCATCGTGCTCCATCCTCCATGCTATAATAGTCCTCCTATTATACTCAGAGAGGAGTATAATAGGAGGACTATAACAGGAGGAGTAGTCCTGGGGGAAGAGGAGTATAATGGGAGGAGTGGTCCTGGGGGGGAGGTGTATAGGTGCCCAATGTGTGCCGGGGCGGGGCTGAGTGGGCTAACGTGTGCCGGGGCGGGGCCGAGCGGGTCGCCGGGTGCGGGGCTGAGCGGGCCAACGTGTGCTGGGAGCGGGACCGAGCGGGCCAACGTGTGCCGCGGGCGGGGCCAAGCGAGCCGCCGGCGGCGAGGCCGAGCGTGCCAACGTGTGTCGGGGGCGGGGCCGAGCGGGCGAGGCGTCAGCGTATGCCGGCTCCCTGCACATGTGTACCGGGAGTCGGTGTATGCTGGAGCGGGCGATGAGTGCGGAGGGCCGGGGCGAGCAGCCATTCCATGCGGGGGGCGGGGCCAGGCCGAGGCAAGCGGCCAATCCGTGGGGGGGGGAGGGCCAGGCCGAGCCCAGCGGCCAATCAGACAGTTGTCACTGTAACGACACAATTTTGGAGCAAGACAGGCAGACAGAATAAGGCAATTATACATATAGATAATAAGTGTATCTACATTGAAATTGTTCAAGAAAATGAAGTATTTCTCACAGAACATTATTGCAATTAAGCGTTTTGTTATACACGTAGTTACTTCCTTTTGTGTGTATTGGAACAGCAGAAAATAAAAACAGAGAAAAAGAAGGCAGATTTGACATAATGTCATATAAAATCACAGAAATGGGCCAAACAAAATTGTTGGCACCCCCAACTCAATATTTGGTTGCACACTCTTTGGAATAAATAACTTCTTCTTATAACAATCAACAAGCTTCTTCCACCTCTGTAGCTGTAATCATTGCTGTCACTTCAGAACTATGCAGTGCTTTGTTTCCATCCATTTCTGGATGATTCTTGAAGTATGTTTGGGACCATTGTCCTGCTAGAAGAGCCATGATCTAGGGACGCAAGTCCAGGTTTCTGACACTAGGCACTACATTGACACCTAAAATTCTTTGTTAATCTTCAGATTTTATGATTTCTTGCACACAGTCAAAGCACCCAGTGCCAGAGGCCGTAAAAGAACCCCCAAACATCTTTGAACCTCCACCTTATTTGACTGTAGGTACTGGGTTATATTCCTCATTCCATTTGATCGAGCACCACATGCTTGAAACAGAGTTTTTTACCCACGATTATGGAGAGGTGTCAACAATTTTGTCTGGCCCATTTTTGGGGTTTTGTGTGAAATTATGTCCAGTTTGCCTTTTTTCTTTTTTCTCTGTTTTAGCTTTCTGTGTTGTTCCCATTCTCACAAAAGAAATAACCATGTGTATAACAAAACATGTGTAATAGCAATAATTTTCCCGGAGAAATACCTAATTTTCTTGAACAGTTTCAAGGATGCCAACACTTTTGGCCATAACACAGATATAATATATTATACACATTTTATAAGCTGAAACCTCAACTGGTGGATCTGTGGCACAACTAATACCTGCTGTATAAGTTTTGACCAGCTTGATCAATATCCCTTTTTCTGTCTGGCGTCTGATGCTTTGGTGGGAAAAATAGCAGAACCACTGTTGTAGATGTAAAGTACGACATGAAACATGGAGTAGGGATGAATCGTTTTATGTTTTCAGGAGATCAATAATAGGCATAAATTTTGGTCCAGCCAGTAAATCAATTGTTCATTGCCCAGTATTGGCTGAGATATTACAATGGTGCTCTTTACTCCTTTAAATGCCTGTTTTGGGGTTTTGTTTTTTTTTTGTTTTTTGTTTTTTTTTTTTTTTTGCTTTTCTGTGATTTGTTGCATCATTTTAGTCACCACTCACATGCTCATTTTTGTTGTAAATAAATGTATTCTTCAGAAAGCAGGATACGTACGCTGCATTTGTTTAATGCGTTTGTTGCGGTTTTTTTGTTGCAGTTTTGTTAGAACTTTCGGACATCTGAGTTCCCAGCAAAGTCTGAGAAGTCAGATTTGCTGTGCGCACATTGCAGTTTGTCAGTGGTTTTTTTTTTTTTGTCAAAAGTTTGTGACAAAAAAGAAGCAGCATGTTCATTCTTTCTTGCATTTTGTCAACATTTGTCACCCATTGAAATCAATGAGGGCATCAAAAACGCAAGGAAAAATGCATGCTATCAAATTGGTGCGTTTGGCATGCATTTTTGCATGCGTTTTACCTGCGGTTTTGTCAACAAAAACATAGCTCACCAACTTAGTTCAAGAATGACAAAATCAATGCTGGAGTGATTTTGGCGTGTTTGTGTCCGGGTGTCTGTCGGTGTCTCTTGCGCTCTCTTTCTCCCCAAGCACTACATACTCACCGATCACCGGCTATCACACTGCTCGGGAAGAGCTGGGTCCAACGGCAGAATTGGCGCATTATTTGAATGTGACACTTCTGGGGCGGCTGTGCGCTGCTATTGTAAGGCTGGAAAGGGCCAAATAACGATGGCCTTTTCCACCCTAATAATATCAGCCCCATTTGTCTGCTGCACCTTGGCTGGTATTAGAAAAATGGGGGGACCCCACATCATCATTTTTTTTTTTTTTTAAATAAATCAAATGATTAAAAAAAAAGTGTGGGATCCCATCTATTGTGTGTGTGTGTGTGTGTGTGTGTGTGTGTGCATATATATATATATAATATATATATATATGTATATGTGTGTGTGTATATGTATAATATATGTATATCTATCTAATATATATATATATATATATATATATATATATATATATATATATATATATATATATATATATATATATATATATATATATATATATATACATACACACACACACACACACACACACACACACACACACACACACACACACACACACACACACACACACACACACACACACACATATATATATATATACATGTATATATATGTGTGTGTGTGTGTATATATATATATATATATATTTATATATAATGTAATATATATTTTTATGTGTATAATATATATAGTATAATTGTTTTTCATCTAATTTGTACATGTTTTTTTTCCCTCCGCACATTGATCACAAGTTGCTTGCTGTCTGAATGGCTTCTTTTGTTTACTTCCAAAGGGTGAAATCTTTCCCCATGTGAACCTTATGTAATAGCTGTTCTGTATCTGTGACACGCTGTATGATCTTCATCTGACCAAGGCTGATTTTTTTTTTTTTCTCCTCTGAATAACCAATTGAAATCCTTAGTCACTGACTTGATACAGATTTTTTTTTTTTAATATCCTTTGATTTATTTAATACTCTTTATTTACTGAAAGTATTTTATTTTACAGGATGATGTGCAGAAAGCACAGGATTCATTACCGCAAAAGACAGTCATCAAGGTGTCTGGGCAGCCAAGGTGAGTAAATTAGGACGGAAAATTATCTCTGCCAGTAAAAGTGAATAATCTAACTTGCCTATGGTGCTTTTCAAATAATTATTTAGAAAATACAGCTGGACCGATGATCGAATCTATATATATAATTGCCTTATTCTGTCTGACTGTCTTGCTCCAAATTTGTGTCCTTACGGTGACACAAAGCTGATTGGCCGCTGGGCTCGCCATGGCCCCGCCCCCCCGCACGGATTGGCCGCTCGCCCAGGCTCCGCCCGCACACGGATTGGCCGGCCGCTCGCCCAGGCTCCGCCCCCCCACGGATTGGCCTCTCGCCCCGGCACCCTGCACGCATTGGCAACTCGGCCACGCCCCGCCCCCCTCACACAATGCACGCTCGCTCTGGCCCCGCCCCCCACACGCATTCCCCGAACCGACAAGGAGCCACGACTCCCAGGTGAGTACTGTACCCCCGGGAGCCCACATCAGCGTACGCCGCCAACCCAGCCGACACATACCCTCGCATTGCTGGGGTTGCCGCCGTATGCTGGTGTGGGCTCCCGTGCGAGCGGGGGACGGGATACGCTGGTAACCATGGTAGCATAGTTACCAGCGCTTCAAGGTCCTGCAGCGGCGGAACATACACACGCACACACATAACAACACACACACACACACATCAGATCACACTCACTCTCACACACACATCACATCGCATCCACACACTCACAACATCCTGGGATATCGCTTGCTTCTCGGCGGCGATACTGTGGAGTGACCTTCCAGGACCTGCCGGAGGATCACATGGCCAGAAGCATGTGGTATCTCCGGATGTTGTGAGTGTGAGCGCGTATGTGTGATATCGTCAGTGTGTGTCTGAGTGTATGCGATCGGATGTGTGTGAGTGTGTTCTGATGTGTGAGTGTGTGTGAGTGTATGCGATCGGATCTGTGAGTGTCGGCAGAGGAGCACGGCGTGCTGGGGGAGGCTGGGAGGGGGAGGCTGGGAGGAGAGAGGCTGATGCTGGGGTAGGCTGATGCTGGGGGAGGCTGGGAGGGTGTAGGCTGATGCTGGGGGAGGCTGATGCTGGGGGAGGCTGAGAGGAGAGAGGCTGATGCTGGGGGAGGCTGGGAGGGGAGAGGCTGATGCTGGGGGAGGCTGGGAGGAGAGAGGCTGGGAGTAGAGAGGCTGATCCTGGGGAAGGCTGGGAGGGGGAGGCTGATGCTGGGGAAGGCTGGGAGGAGAGAGGCTGATGCTGGAGGAGGCTGGGAGGAGAGAGGCTGATGCTGGGGGAGGCTGGGAGGCGAGAGACTGATGCTGGGGAAGGCTGGGAGGAGGGAGGCTGGGAGGCTGATGCTGGGAGGAGAGAGGCTGATGCTGGGGGCAGAGAGGCTGATGCTGGTGCAGCATGGGGGATGGAGCACGATGGGGGGTGCGCAGCATGGGGGATGGAGCACGTTTGGGAGTGCGCAGCATGGCGGATGGAGCACGTTTGGGAGTGCGCAGCATGGCGGATGGACCACGTTTGGGAGTGCGCAGCATGGCGGATGGACCACGTTTGGGAGTGCGCAGCATGGCGGATGGAGCACGTTTGGGAGTGCGCAGCATGGCGGAAGGAGCACGTTTGGGAGTGCGCAGCATGGCGGATGGAGCACGTTTGGGAGTGCGCAGCATGGCGGATGGACCACGTTTGGGAGTGCGCAGCATGGCGGATGGACCACGTTTGGGAGTGCGCAGCATGGCGGATGGAGCACGTTTGGGAGTGCGCAGCATGGCGGATGGAGCACGTTTGGGAGTGCGCAGCATGGCGGATGGAGCACGTTTGGGAGTGCGCAGCATTGCGGATGGAGCACGTTTGGGAGTGCGCAGCATGGCGGATGGACCACGTTTGGGAGTGCGCAGCATGGCGGATGGAGCACGTTTGGGAGTGCGCAGCATGGCGGATGGAGCACGATGGGGGGTGCGCAGCATGGGGGATGGAGCACGATGGGAGGTGCACACCTCCCCCCAAGACACACACACACAAACACACCACACACACACTGGGAACCACAAACACCACCCTACACAGACACACACACACACAGACAACGCTGCACACACACAACACCCAACACACAAACACCGCGGCATACATAAATATACGCACATACCACACAACATACACACATTGCACAAAACATACCTCCCCCCCCAAAACACACCACACCCACACAAACCGCGCAACACACACACACCCACACAACGCTAGAGACACACAGCGCTCCACAAACAACGCAACACACATACAACACCGCTCTCACCCCCTGCCACACCCAGACAACACCCAGAACATGTACAGCGCCCTACACAAACACTTGGTAACTACAGACCACAACATCTATATATATAACAAAAATCATACATTAACTACACAATACGTAAATTCTAGAATACCCGATGCGTAGAATCAGGCCACCTTCTAGTCTTTACATAATTGAAATATATATATATATATAAAAGTTATATTTCGGTTGTGTGGCTATAGATGTCCGCTCCATTAGTTCACATATTTTGTACTTTCTAGCATTTCAGTATAAGGGTGTGATATTTATCCGCCAACAGGTACAAATATAATTAAAATCTTTCTGAGAATATAACTTTTTGAGATTTTAACCACTTAATGCTATGTGACGTACATATAAATTATGAGCACTTGTCACTTTGTGTTCCATGACTCATATAAGTCATGCTGATCACACGGTACAGAAGCTGCAGCTGCTGATATTCCCAGCCAGGATCCTACTATAACTGCTAGAACTGGTGTTCTCATTGATCCTTGCAGTTTAAAGCCTCATACAAAATCCTCAGTATCCATGCATCACATAAGGATTTTGAGAGGAGGAGAGTTCCCTATAGCCTCCCACTGGCACCCTCACAGTGCAATCTTTGGGTTATTTTGTGTTGCTTTGGCAAATGAAAGCCTCTGGGTCTGCCATTGCACCACAGCCGATCAAATCCCGCCGGTGGGTCGTCCTGATTGTATAATACACAGCACTGTGGAAGTATTAATAATCCGAACCTAAGATCATAGATGTATATAATGTGTGTGTGCATAATAGTGATAGTCACAGCAGCCAGAACTAGAGAGGAGGAGAATTTAAGAGATCACAAGTTTTCGTTTGGGGAAAACTAGAGGAGAAGAATTTAATTTATGCACTAAGAGGAGGAGGAGTAGCTGGGACAAAATCCGTAATTGCCGAGATGGCGGTGACAGAGCCCTCAAATCTGCAAATCAGGACAGTTCTGCTAAATCTGGCATGGTTGGGAGCTATGATCTAAGATGAATAATAGATTTTGAAGTTTTGCAATTTTTATTACTCCCTTGAGAGGACTTAAACATGTGATCTTCTTTTTTTTTTTTTTTTTTTTCTTTTTTTCTCATTGGGCAAACAGATTATTTTTAACTTTTTTTTTCTTTTTTCCCAAATGTGTGTGTGTGTGTATTTATAGTTATATACAGATATTTATTGATCAATCTATAGCTAGACATTTATATATATATATAGATATAGATATAGATATATATATATATATATATATAGATAGATAGATAGGTCCAGAAATATTTGGACAGTGACACAATTTTTGTGAATTGGGCTCTGCATGCCACCACATTGGATTTGAAATTAAATCTCTACAACAGAATTCAAGTGCAGATTGTAACGTTTAATTTGAAGGTTTGAACAAAAATATCTGATAGAAATTGTAGGAATTGTACACATTTCTTTACAAACACTCCACATTTTAGGAGGTCAAAAGTAATTGGACAAATAAACCAAACCCAAACAAAATATTTTTATTTTCAATATTTTGTTGCGAATCCTTTGGAGGCAATCACTGCCTTAAGTCTGGAACCCATGGACATCACCAAACGCTGGGTTTCCTCCTTCTTAATGCTTTGCCAGGCCTTCACAGCCGCAGCCTTCAGGTCTTGCTTGTTTGTGGGTCTTTCCGTCTTAAGTCTGGATTTGAGCAAGTGAAATGCATGCTCAATTGGGTTAAGATCTGGTGATTGACTTGGCCATTGCAGAATGTTCCACTTTTTTGCACTCATGAACTCCTGGGTAGCTTTGGCTGTATGCTTGGGGTCATTGTCCATCTGTACTATGAAGCGCCGTCCGATCAACTTTGCGGCATTTGGCTGAATCTGGGCTGAAAGTATATCCCGGTACACTTCAGAATTCATCCGGCTACTCTTGTCTGCTGTTATGTCATCAATAAACACAAGTGACCCAGTGCCATTGAAAGCCATGCATGCCCATGCCATCACGTTGCCTCCACCATGTTTTACAGAGGATGTGGTGTGCCTTGGATCATGTGCCGTTCCCTTTCTTCTCCAAACTTTTTTTCTTCCCATCATTCTGGTACAGGTTGATCTTTGTCTCATCTGTCCATAGAATACTTTTCCAGAACTGAGCTGGCTTCATGAGGTGTTTTTCAGCAAATTTAACTCTGGCCTGTCTATTTTTGGAATTGATGAATGGTTTGCATCTAGATGTGAACCCTTTGTATTTACTTTCATGGAGTCTTCTCTTTACTGTTGACTTAGAGACAGATACACCTACTTCACTGAGAGAGTTCTGGACTTCAGTTGATGTTGTGAACGGGTTCTTCTTCACCAAAGAAAGTATGCGGCGATCATCCACCACTGTTGTCATCCGTGGACGCCCAGGCCTTTATGAGTTCCCAAGCTCACCAGTCAATTCCTTTTTTCTCAGAATGTACCCGACTGTGGATTTGGTTACTCCAAGCATGTCTGCTATCTCTCTGATGGATTTTTTCTTTTTTTTTCAGCCTCAGGATGTTCTGCTTCACCTCAATTGAGAGTTTCTTAGACCGCATGTTGTCTGGTCACAGCAACAGCTTCCAAATGCAAAACCACACACCTGTAATCAACCCCAGACCTTTTAACTACTTCATTGATTACAGGTTAACGAGGGAGACGCCTTCAGAGTTAATTGCAGCCCTTAGAGTCCCTTGTCCAATTACTTTTGGTCCCTTGAAAAAGAGGAGGCTACGCATTACAGAGCTATGATTCCTAAACCCTTTCTCCGATTTGGATGTGAAAACTCTCATATTGCAGCTGGGAGTGTGCACTTTCAGCCCATATTATATATATAATTGTATTTCTGAACATGTTTTTGTAAACAGCTAAAATAACAAAACTTGTGTCACTGTCCAAATATTTCTGGCCCTGACTGTATATAGATTAGATATAGATAGATAGATATAGACATTGCAACTAAGGGGTGCTTTACACGCTGCGACGTCGCTAGCATCGGCTAGCGATGTCGTGTGTGATAGCACCCACCCCCGTCGGTGGCACGATATGTGGTGATCGCTGCCGTAGTGAACATTATCGCTATGGCAGCATCACACGCACATACCTGTGCAACGACGTCGCTGTGTTCGGCGAACCGCCGCCTTTCTAAGGGGGCGGTTCGTTCAGCGTCACAGCGACGTCACTGAACCGCTGCCCAATAGAAAAGGAGGGGAGGAGATGAGCGGCCGGAACATGCCGCCCACCTCCTTCCTTCCTCCTTTTCTGGTGGATGCAGGTAAGGAGATGTTTGGCGTTCCAGCGGCGTCACACATAGCGATGTGTGCTGCCGCAGGAACGGCAAACAACATTGTTACTGCAGCAGCAACGATAATTGGGAAGAGGGGGGCATGTCACCGATGAGCGATTTTGAACGTTTTTGCGACGATTCAACATCGCTCATAGGTGTCACACATAACGACATCGCTAAAGCGGCCAGATGTGCGTCACAAATTCCGTGACGCCAACAAGATCGCTTTAGCGATCTCGTAGCATGTAAAGCCACCTTTAGTCTCTCTCTCCTTCTACCCCTCTGCCTGTCACCACCAAAGTCACATTAATTGACACATAAGCTGTCTTATATGAAGAATGTTAAATTCCCTTTTTTTTAAAACAAATTATTTTTTTATTCAGTTTTTATACAGTTTTTATCGTAGAAGAGTAGTAAAACAATTCAAACTTGGTATGGCCATAAAAGGAAGTACAGTTTTAGAAAAAAAATGGTCTTTGTTCACTGTAGAATCCAATCACAGTCTTTCTTTCTTTTTACCAGTGCTGTTTGAAAAAAATGAAAACTGAGCTAGGGACAACAAAGTCCAATACAAGGTATAATTGGACTATAAGACACACCCCCATTTTACTCCCAAATTTGGGTAAAAAAGTGCGTCTTGGGGTACTTTGCATGTTGCGACATTGCTAGCATCGGCTAGCGATGCCGAGCGCGATAGTACCCGCCCCCGTCGCACATACGATATCTTGTGATAGCTGCCGTAGCGAACATTATCGCTACCGCAGCTTCACATGCACTTACCTGCCCTGCGACATCGCTCTGGCCGGCGACCCGCCTCCTTCCTAAGGGGGCGGGTCGTGCGACGGCAGGCGGCCAATAGAAGCGGAGGGGCGGAGATGAGCTGGACATAAACATCCCGCCCACCTCCTTCCTTCTGCACTGCCGGTAGAGGCAGGTAAGGAGATGTTCTTCGCTCCTGCGGCTTCACACAGAGCGATGTGTGCTGCCGCAGGAACGAGGAACAACATCGTATCTCCTATTGGTGCAACATTATGAAAATGACCGGCGCTACACAGATCACCGATTTTTGACGCTTTTGCGATCGTTTATCGGCGCATCTAGGCTTTACATGTTGCAACGTCGTTACCGGTGCCGGATGTGCGTCACTTTTGATTTGACTTTGATGAGATCGCAGTAGCGATGTCACAGCGTGCAAAGTCCCCCTTAGGGTGTGTGCCCATGATCAGCACACAGTGTGTCCAGGACGCAGCGTGTCTTCTGTGAAGACACAAGCATTCTCTGCAAGAGAACGCAGCGGTTCGTGCCCACGATCAGGGTTTGGGGTTCTGTAGACTTTTGCTGTGCTCTCCCTGCAGACAACACTCGCGTCTCCACAAGCTTAAATTGACATGCTGCGGCTCAGTAAGCCGCAAGTCAGTTTACGCTGCAGAGAAAAGAAGCACGGTGGGCATGGGATTTCTAGAAGTCCCATTCATAGTGCTTCTACTGTAAAACACAGAGTTTTTGACACGGTGAAAACACACTGCGTCCACAACTCTGCTATTCCTGATCGTAGGCGCGTACCTTTATAGTCCGAAAAATACGGTATATGAGACTATTTGATGTATTTTTGTTTTTCTTGTTAGTTATGGTTTCACTTATTTACTTTTTACAGGTCTGTTGCCATTTATAATCCATTTGAACAAGAACGTATCTCAGTGGTTTCTGTATTTGTTAGTTCGCCAAAAACAAAAGTTCTAAATGCTGCAGGAAAAACTGTAAAGGCGCAAATCAGTGCGGTATGGGACGGCGCTACAGCCATGTCACCAGACACTTATCAGGTATTAGCGCAAATATGCATTGCTAAACTGTGGATATAAATTGTCGTCTTAGTTTTTTATAGCCTGTGTAAATTGTAATTGCTGCTTTTTTATTAATTTGGGCATATTGTTTCAGCAGTAGAATATATGTCGCACACTGTCCCCTTGATTTTTTTTAATATGGGAACAGGATATCTTCAAATGCTTCTTTACATGAACAGGAGTTATTCATTGTAGGGCAGCCTGATTTTTCATGTAGTATGTGACTCGAAGATCTTTTGCTTACGGCCCTGACCAGTACAATGAGGGATGATATTTTAGAGAATTGGCAGTCAATTGTCCATGAAAAACATATTTATCAACATTGTAGTAAATCACTTAAACTGATTTCGAAGTTCCATTTACGTAGCAACACTACGAGGCAACATTTCATTAATTTAAGAAGTTTTATAATTACAGTGGCAAAAAAAATTATTTTTAAAGCACCACTCCACAATTTATTTATTTTAAAATTTTAGTGATGGAGTGGTGCTTCTTCTAATGTAAGGTGCCTGCTCCCAGCCTTATACTCACTCTCCAGTGTCTTCATCTTTTATCCCTACTGTTCTTTTCGGTCTCCGGCAGTTTGTGACTCTGTAGGGCACAACTCAATACAAGTCTGAGAGCCTCGTTCTGGCTCTGACGTGTGTCAAGAGCTTGTGACAACATTACTTCTGCAGACTACAGAGGTGTCAATAAAAGGGTGAAGATGCTAAAGTAGAAGTGTAAGACTGGGGGCAAGAGGCATAAATTGAAAGCACCATTCCAGTGGTGGAAAAAAAATACTGGAATTGTTTTCTAAATTTTGTTTTATGGTAAATCTATTTGTAAAAAAACTTGATAATGTTTTTGTCAATTTTGCAATTTATTGACAATCTAACTACATAAAAAACATCATCTTGCAATATTCACACTGGCCTGTAAGCTTAACAATAGGCTCATACTGCCTAGTCTGTACCGAAGACTTTAGTAGTGTTATTATAATCAGACAGGATTGCAATGAAAAGCAAAACTTCAATAAACAATTACATAAGATCTACCATTCACAATAGATTATTGTCACAGCTCATCCCTCCTTTCACAATGACCTTCGCCCAATCAGTGCTTGGATAGAAAATACCATTATAAAAGTCTTTTTTTCCTTTTGGAAAAGTGCTAGTTTCCCATTGACTGCTATAATGCTAGGGTCGAGCCTGTCCAAGCGTCCGACCTGCTCGTTTCGCGTTCGAGCACCCAAGCATGGGGCATGGTAGTGCTTGCTCATCACTAGTTATCAGTGCTGCTGGGGGCTGCTGAAGGCCACAACAGCTGCCATCTTGTCCTCTTGTAATACCCAGCATGTGCTTGAAATTAATAGGTGCCCTTAATTTTGTCTATATACTGCTATACTTTAGATAGAACAAATAGAACAGAACATTTTGACATATTTAGATCCAATTTCTACTAATGCTTTTTACCTTTTGTTTTTTTGTAAAAACAAGGACAAATCCTAGCAGAAGAAAAATCTTACACAATAGATTGTTACATGCTTCCTCCTGCTGGGTATAAAACCTCACTTAGTCATAAAAAAATTAAAACAAACCTACAGAGGGAAATGCCATGCTAAGAAGCAATGTTAAACTAAGTTCACCTTTCCAGTAATCATCTGTTGGAACGCCTCCGGGAGCAATCCGTTGACCAAAAAGTTGTGCAAATGCATCTTTTTTTGTATGGCCTTGTTCAGACGTCCATTTTTCTTGTATGGGTGCTATCCGTGTTTTTGATGGATACCAGTTGAGATTATGACGGTCTGTTGAGTAAGTCACATAACTGATTTATTGTTCTAAGGCTGAGTGATCCTCACGAAAGCATGGGGACTTGTCTGACAGTGATTTGAATGTTGAATTAAATTGGCCAGTGCAAGTCTATGTATCTCTGACAAAAATCAGACAGTACTTGGATCTCTTCTAAGGTCTAGTCTGTTTTTCCAAGGATTGATTTAGAAGCTATAATGTGTACATATAAATCTCTATATATATATATATATATATATATATATATATATATATATATATATATATATATATATATATATATATATATATATATATATATATATAATATATGTGTATATTTATAATATAGTGACCATCTCGGGTTGTTTTTTGCACATGAGAAAAATGTCAGACATCTGAACGAACGTTAAATCTCATAGACTTGTGTTGGGAAAGTTGCAATGACTCAGACAATGACAGCAAAGCTGAAAAGTGGTCACATAGCGGGAGGGGGTCGGAAACCCGAAGAGAGGGCAATCGCCCATTTAGGGATGAGGGAGTACAATTTAGCTGGGCATCCTCCTTTGTGTCTTCTGTAAAGGTTCCTTCTTGCCAAAAAAATAATGCTTTTGAGTTGTTAATGGAAACATATGGTCATTTACTTTGTTGCTTCATTATAAACCCTTCAGAGTTTCTTGTACCTCTTGTCTCCCCAATCCTGCCCTTTAGGCCTCTTTTGTGGCACACTTGCCACCTCTTGGCCTGGCTGTCTACCAGCTTGTAGAAGCTGATGATGCAGAGTCTGTGAAGGCTGAATACACCATCTTTACTAGAGGCAGAAATAATAACGTCCTGCCTGATGGACTGTTCCACGTCAATGAGCTGGATAACATTGTCACCGACTTGACTATAGAGAATTCCTATGTGAAGCTTTGGTTTTCACAGACCTCTGGATTACTGGAGGTAAGAGTCTCGTCTCTATGCAGGGGGAATAATCATTTTGTGGGTGAATTTGACTGGAATATTGTATAAGCAAATAAAAAATACAATCTCTTATAGCCAACGTCTTTAGATTTTCATTCCTGATACAAAAAAATTGTATTGTATTCTCATAAGCACGCAATCTGCTGTTGTGGATCAGATGTCACATTTAGGTTTGTATTACAATTTTAGGTGCAAAACATAAATGTAATGCATCATTTAGATTTGTTTTATGTTTTGTACTAGATAAAACTAAATACTGAAACTACATACTTTCTAGTCTTTTTTTGTAATTGATTATTGGGAGGGGAAGGCATCCTGTCTGAGCTCTGCTCCGCTAACAGCATTTCCTAAATTTGGGGATCCTATAGCTTGACTTTGCATTAGGCCTCTGCCACACTCACGTGCCTCCGGTACGTGTGACTTTTTTTTCACGTACCGGAGACACAGGCCCACGTGGTCCTATGTATTGTTATTGTTTTGGACACATGTAAGTATTCAGGAACGGAACGTGTGTCCGTTACGTACTTACATGTGTCCGTTTTTTAAAACCGCTGACATGTCCGTGTTGCGCTGGCAGCACGGATGTCACACGGATGTAGTGTAGATGCGGGCCCACGTGACACGCGCCGGAGAAAGACACTTGTCAGTGTAAAAATAATAAAAACACATACTCACCTCCACCATACCTGCAGTCTCTGCCACGGCTGTCCCCTGCATACGTCCCCCAGTGAATTTGAACAACGCTTTTTCTTCACTGGGGGCCGGAAACAGCGTCAGCGGGGCGTTGCTTTGGCCTGACGCTGTCATTCAGCACCAAAGACAGCGACAGATGATGCAGGTAGGCGGGACTTTCCGTTCTCCGTGTGTTATTCCGTATAACACACGGAGAACACGTACGTGCCACAAAAACTGCACACGAGGAACAAACCACCCCTTTAACACGTACGTGACAAAAACGTTACATTTTGTCACGTAAGTGTGGCAGAAGCCTTAGAGAGGTGGTTTTGTAGACATGCTGTATAATCTGTGCAGAGGTCACTATGCATGGGAAGAAGGGAAGCAGTGTCCATCCCCTATTTGTCATAGAGCTATCCTGAAGTATAATTATTGGAGCATATAGCGATAACTGCTTATTAGTTACCTCTATTAAAAAAAAAAGTTTAGCTTATTATGAGGCTCAATGGCTTTTATTTTATATTTATTTATTTTATAATACATTTTTATCAATCTAATCTTTAAAACAGATTTACAGCATTCCCCCCTCCTTTTCAAAACCTGATTTTTGTCATTAAAATGATTTGTGCACTTGTTTATTATTTTTTAAGCAACTGAAACTAAAGGAAGATGGAAAAATTCATAATGTAAGGGTGGACTTTGGCTGGTATGGTACTACAAACAACAGGGATAAAAGTGGAGCGTACCTGTTCCTGCCTGATGGTGATGCCAAGGTATGCCTGACCTGTTTAATGGCTGCATAGATTGTCTCTACATCTGAATATATTTTAAATAGGTCGTCAATACAAATATTCACTGCCCTTTTTTTTTTCTCTTTGTTAATGACATTTCATATTTTTAGTGAAACTGTCTGTACAATTTTGTAAAGTAAAGATATGGCTGTAATGGCACTGAAACATTAACTGTGCAAGGGGTCTTCTCCTCCCTGTCTGTGATTCCCCAGCCGCTGTGCCAGCCTCCATTCTATGAATGAACTGTACCTGGTCTGTTGAAATATCAGCAGTGTCCGTCAATCACTCGAGGCAGGCAGAGGGGCCGGGTAATCCCAAATTGGGAGAAGATGACCCAGAGTACAGTCTGGCCCCTGAAAACTTCAAATGGGGATTACAGAAGTTCAACAAAGCGAATTTTTTCACCAAAGGTATCAATTTGCTCCAGTATTTCAGTGCCAATACCGACATAGCTTTGCTTTACATTACAAACTCCAGTTGACAGGTTTTCTTTTTAAAGTAGATCGGTCACCAGATTTCACAATACAAACTGAATACATTAAGTGGATCTTAGCCCTAATAGCACTGGTGTATTTACATTGAAAATCCATTTCAGAATGGCTAACTAAGCCTCAAAATGCTATTTTTTTTTATCAGTAGGCAGGAAAAAATTCACTATGTTGTACAGACACTATGACACTTAATTTTCAAAGTAAATACACCGGTCTCATCAAGTCTGAGATTTATCTACTACTATATGCGGTTTGTGAAATCTGACATATAATTTTTTTTAATTTAAAGAAATATAAAATAAATAAATTATACTTTGCGCAACCTTCCTGGGTCTATCATGGGGTCTCCCATTGTCATGTTGTCTGCAGCGTTAACAGCCGTGCGGCTCTGCCCTAGATGACGGCATGAGCCACTCAGAGCCATTGAGCTCACAGATTTTTCTGCACTGTAGACCATTACAATCACCGGGAGCAGGGACTTTGATGTCTTTAAAAACCCACTGCAGCCAGGGAACATGATTTATTTAAGCCAGAAAACACCTTTAAGTGGTAGGTGTCAGGTGGCAATTGTTTTCATTGTTTGATTTCTAATTCTTTACACATTTAGTTATGTTATACCATGGCTCATGCGGGCTGAAAAGTGACATCACGTTTTTTTGTAGCCAATAGTATTAGACCTTTTTACACCACCTGTGAACCGTACATGTGACCACTGGTTTTGGTACCTGTGGTGCCAGAAATGATCCGGAACCTGTCACGTGAAAAAATACTATTAACCTTCAGATTTGAAATTATTCTGCATCATAATAGCATTTGAAACCTGTCTGCACATTGAATCTCGCTGCTGGGAGGAAATAAACTTTAATCCTCCCAGAAGCGTTCGGGTTTCAGTCATGGGGGATGCGCCGGTGTGGATTCAAAAACAGCTTTGTGTAATTTAGAGCGGCAACTGTAGCAGCGCCCCATGCATTCACTGACAGCCAACACTCTCCATATACAGAGCGGTGACTGAACTGGCGTTGCCCCATGACTGAAACCGGAACGCTGATGGGAGGTATAAATTTCTCCCAGCAGCAGGGTTTAATGTGCAGGCGCTGGGCATGTTCAAACGCTTTTAGACTGCAGGTTAACTCCATATCTGCAGGTTAATAGCATTTTTTTGTGACCGGTTCCCTTTAACCCCCAACAAGCCTTACATAGTTACAAATAAATAGTGTTTGCCATGAAGTTTATTTCTTGATTCCCCAGCCCAGTGCTTGGGCAAAATAGGATTGCATAGGGGATATTGAATATTTCTATCATTTATTACTGTGAAAGGGAAAATGTTGAGAAGATACTTGTAATAACCAAGAACATTTCCATCCGCACTATATAAAATCACACAGCATTGTTTCAGTGCTGGTAGCCGATCCTACCCGTTATTGGCAGAGATGAGGCTCAGTATATTGTGGCTGAGCGGTGTCCTGTCTGCCGAGCACATAGACGTGTCATTATCAGAATGTCGCACTGGATTTCAGAAACTGTTAAACTATTTATTTATAGTTAAACTGGTTTTCTCCTCTGTAGGCGTTCTTCCTCCTCTGTGCTGCTACATGCCCTGATGTTCAGCGCTGGCCACTCTTTTGTGTTTTGTATTCCTCACCATGTGCATTTTGCAAAAGGGAAAAAAAATCCCTCTGAACTTGTGCATATCATTATACGTTCTTGGCAGCAGTTTATGGAAATGAGGGTTTCCTCTTCACATTCCTAATGCTGAAAGCACTGTGCCTGTCCTACATTTATTTAGTGGCTAAGAAGTATAATGCAGAACAGTAGCTAAAATGGTAAGCTGCTGGAAAATTCATTTTTGGGGGATTAATTAGATGCACACTAATAAAAATGGAAATTGTAATATAAATGTACAAATAATATAAATGTTAGACTTGTATGATTGATTATAGCACATGATAATATACCGTGAAGGCACACTTCACAGTCTGTCATCCTATTTCTTATAAGATCTTGCCCTCCAATAGGACGTGTGAACGCACCCAGACTGTGATCGCTGCCAGTACTTACCATGAGATTAGTCATCTAGCAGAGGATACCAGTTTTAGTATCATTATTGACCCCATCCTGACATGTCTATTTTCCGGTTTTTAGTTTAATTTTTTATCTTGCCCCTTTTTCCTAGAGCCATAATTTTATTTATTTTTCTTCATTTCCCCATTGTTTTTGACAAGTTGAGGTTTAAAATATCCACATTCAATTTATCCTATAATGTACCAGAAATCGGGGAAAAATTCCAATTGCTGAAAACGTCCTTTTCCTTTCCTTTTGGTGGTGGTTGTTGTTCGGTTGTTTTTTGTTTTTTTTTTTATTAAAGCAAACGTGAAAACGTGTCTTTTTGGTGGATGGAGCTGAACCTCTCTCTAAATGATGGATTGTCTACGCTATTTAAACTCTCTAATTTGTTATCGGAGAGTGCCAGTTTTTATATTTTATGTAGTCGAAGGAAAAGGGTTAGGGCCATAAAACGCCATGAGTTCAAAATTTATAAAAATTGACCAAAACACTGAAAGTGTTAAGAAAAATGCCAAGCCAAAAATTTGAAAACGAGGTTCAGATGTGTTAAGCTTGAACTAATTTCACCCGACTTTAAAGGATAAAATAAGTCATGAGCTATAGGGTAACTGACGAAAAAATGCAATTTTTTTTTGTGTTGATCATTTACATATTGTTTTTATATTTTCAGCCTTACGTGTATGAGCCACCGATTGTAAGGGTCACCCGTGGAGAGGTTTTTAGTGACGTTGTTTGTTACTTCAATCATATCACACATACTGTTCGCCTTTACAATGTTCAAGGTAAGATTTTAGGACAATGTGCTCCCGCAGTGATTGACAGGGGACCACTTTATTTGTAATTTCAAGTCCTCTAACATTTTCCATACATTCTACTTTAGTCTTCTTGCAAAATAGTCTTCTTTTACACTTACAAGGGTTTATCTATATTTACCATTTATAAGTACATAAGAGTTTTTGTGTGTTAAAGGGGTTTTCCTCATGAACAAATTGATTTTAGTCAATAGATCTTGGAATAATAATTTTCCACAATTGGATGCGTTTTTAAAAAAATGTTCCTGTTCTGAGATCTTATATATGTGCCCATGCTTTGTACTGTGTAATTATTTCAAAAGACTGACCTGCACATCCTACAAGTGTGTATAGGTGCCAGCTGAAAAAACCTAGCAAATACAAAATGGATACAGCCGCACACTAAATGCCATCAATGTATAAGGGAACTCTGGTACTGCATTACTGCTATATGAAAAAATGAGATTTTTAGTTTATGAATTGGCCAATGCATGGGTAAATCTCAATATTCCGGGTCCCTAACTAAAATGCCACTATCTAGGTTAAAAACATCCATGCCTGGGCAGCTAGACTAAAAATCTAACTTGAAATGCCACTATCTGGACTAACCTCCATGTCTGGGCAGCTAGGACTCCTGGTATAAGGATTGTGAACACAGCCTGGTTTATAGGGCGGAGTACTATAAACCAGGCTGTTTTCACAATCCTTATACCAGGAGTATATATGTATATATGTATATGTGTATATATGTATATGTATATGTATATATGTGTATATATGTATCTATATATATATATATATATATATATATATATATATATATATGATACATATATATGATACATATATACATATATATATACATGTGTATATATGTGTATATATACATGTGTATATATGTGTATATATACATGTGTATATATGTGTATATATACATGTGTATATATGTGTATATATACATGTGTATATATGTGTATATATACATGTGTATATATGTGTATATATACATGTGTATATATGTGTATATATACATGTGTATATATGTATATATACATGTGTATATATGTATATATACATGTGTATATATGTATATATACATGTGTATATATGTATATATACATGTGTATATATGTATATATACATGTGTATATATGTATATATACATGTGTATATATGTATATATACATGTGTATATATATATATATATATATATATATATATGTGTGTGTGTATGTATATATAAGATGTATATGTATGTGCCCCTGCTTTGTACTGTGTAATGGTCGTGTCTGACTATACAGGGACATGGTCTGATCATTCCACATCTCCTGGGCTAAGATTATATATATATATATATATATATAATCATAGATGTTTCTTTCTGTAGGATTAAACATTTCCCTGCCTGTTTTTAAAACATGTCTTGCCTCAAAGAAAGTATAATGCTGTGGTAGGATCAGACCATGTCCCTGTACGCTCAGACACGGCCATTACACAGTACATAGCAGGGACACATTTATAGAATTATCTCAGCACAGGAACTCTTTTTTTTTTTTTAACACAACCAGTTGTGGAAATTATTATTGTTCCAAGCTCTATTGATTAAATTGAACTTTAAAATGTAATTTGCTCTTGGGAAAACCCCTTTAAGTAAGGTGTAAGGGGAAAAGAATATAAGATATGGGCATATAAATGTACATCGTGGTGCATGCATACATATAAATTGAATAAGGAAAACAAAGGAAGCTAAAATTCTTAGGAAAACAAAACAAATTGGTCACCTGTATCTTTGCTAATAGTTTTGTGAAGTTTTTATAAATTGGTGTCGTATAAAACTTCAATTATGCGCTGTCTGTTGTATCGTATCTTCATCCTCTATAGGCCATGAAGGGCAGTCTCCAGAATTGTCTAATATCGTAGATATCCGAGGGGAATTCAATCGTGAGATTGTTATGAGGATATCATCAGATGTAAACAGCCACGACAAGTTTTATTCTGATCTCAATGGATTCCAGGTATGATTACCCGTATGGCCATTCTTACACCAAAAAGAAATGTGGTTTTTTTTCATTTTGTTTTTTTTTTTCATTTTTTTATTTCTTCCTTTGCCATAATTAAAATTTTAGTAGAAAGCATAACTGATCAACTCTTTTGAAAATTAAATTCGGTTTAGTGAATCTCTCCCCAGCGAATTGATTTGTTGCAAATAAATTTGGTACTTAAATTGTTAAGAAAATACAACACTCTAAGGACTCCTAAGACTGTATCCAACATCTCTCAATCTCCCGTTTGCAGCCACTGCCTTATTAATGTCAGTGACCTCACCATAGAAAGTGATAACTCAGCAATAACGTACAGTGCTGTGGCAGGTCCAAAAAGTAACACTCTAAGTAATTTCTGATCGGCAATGCCGCTCTGATCAGCGGAAATGTACAGGCAATCGGACAGTGCAGTGATAGTCTCCTATGCAGATTAGTAAAATACATAAAAAATGTAAAAAGAAAAAAGTTTTTAAAAATATGAAAAAAATAAAAGTTCAAATCTCCCCCATGATGATGTGATCACGGGACGTCGATGTATTGTCAGCCAGGGGTCAGCTGATGAACCCTGTGTTTGTCATGACAAACTTCCTGTGAATGCAGAAGTCAACATTTCTGCTGTACAGAGCGGTACTGATGCAGTGCACTGTACAGCACAATCGATCCGATGATCACATCTTCAAGTCGCCTAAATGGACTAGTAAAAACTATAAAAAGTGGAAGAAGTTTAAAAAAAATATAAAACAAAAATAAGTTGAAAGCGCCCTCCTTTTCTTTATCGTTCCTTTATGGGAGACCCAGACCATGGGTGTATAGCTAGCGACCTCCGGAGGACACACAAAGCACTACACTCAAACGTGTAGCTCCTCCCTCCGGGCTATATACACCCCCTGGATGACAATCTACCCAGTTCAACGCTTTGTGTTTCAGGAGGATACACACACTTTTATTTCCTCATATTTTTTTCAATTTTATTTTAATTTTTTAAAGATTTGGAAGAAAAGCGGGTCCAGTCTGGACTCCCGGCATGTCCCTTCACGCTCCACTCTGCGGGGTGCTGTTAAGGTTGATCTTCATAAGGCTGGAGCCTTCACATGCCGTGCTCCTTCGCATCCTCTGTCGAGGCTCTGTTTGAAGTGGGAGCCATCACGGTCCTCTCTGCTTGCAGGAGGCCGGCTCCATCCGCAGCCCTGTCTGGTCCCTGCTGGAAGGAGCGGTAACCCCACTCAGGGACATGGCCCTGCGTCTCAAAGCTAAGTATTGAGACGTTTTTTCAGGGGTCCCGGGTGCTTTTATTATGGGGGCAGTATGTGCTTTAGCGTTACTGTTAATTTCGGCCGGTTCTGGGAATTTCCCATGAGAACCGCGCCGACGGTGCCTGCTCGTCGGCCGCACTTTAAAATCTAGGCCCCGGCTTCAGTTTGGGCCTAGTTTCGTTTTTGGCTTCTGCTGTATGTTTTGCATACAGCGCCGCCCACCGCCCGGCCAGCAGAGGGGAGGGCACTCCTCTCTAAGGAGATGTCCCCTCCCCTGTCTACCCCCCTGTATCTCTGTGCTTCTGTTTTCCCGCTCCTGGGCTTATACACGCCCCCCCTCCTTCTCCCAGCGCCATTTTATCAGCGTTTTTATCACTGAGAAGCGCTGGATGCTGCAGCTGCATACTTTTTGGAAAGCTGTCACTTTACAGGGGAGCGGTGAAATCCGGAGGACACAGAGAGCAGGGCTGGTAAGCCACAACCTATGGTTGTGGTTTTTTATACACTCAGGCTTTCTACAGGAGTGTGTTTTGGCTGCAGAGCTTCCTCCACAGCAGCATGTCTGTCACTAGGAGCAAGGCTGCAAACATGTATGCTATATGCACTGCTTGCAAGCTAATTCTGCCAGAGCCTAGCACGTACCCACATTGTGATAACTGTGCTAATATGGTTGTGTCTCAGCCTGGAGCCTCCTCAGGGGTCCCTCAGGCTGCTTCGGTCCCGGTGGCTGAACCCCCGGCTTGGGTAGCATCCTTTTCACAGGCTCTTTCCAAGTCGTTTGCCGATTCCATGGGGCAGCTGTCCCAGACGCTGCTGTCTATGCATCAGCCTCCCTCTCAGGGTGTCTCTGCGGCTCCGAGCTCTGCAGAGCCCTCAGAGCAGGTCCTAGGACCCCGTCCCCCTAAACGGAGACGCACGGACCCTTCTCCTTCCTCGTCCCACGGCTCTGATTCACAAGCCGAGGTGCAGGGTGAGGAGGATTCCTTTACTGTGGGCTCAGACGCTGCCTCTATGTACCCCATTGATTTGTCTGAGGGTGATGCGGACGTTAGTGACTTGATTGCGTCCATTAACTCCGTACTGAACCTCAACCCACAGGAGTCAGAGGATCAACCCTCTCTGGTAGAGGTACACCAGTTTACCTCTCCTAAGAAACCTAGGAGTATGTTTTTTAACCACTCCAGCTTTCAGACCACTGTTAACAAGCCTAGGGCCTGTCCTGACAAACGTTTTCCGAAACGTAGTTCAGATGACCGTTTCCCGTTTCCACCGGAGGTGGTTAAGGACTGGGCCCAGTCCCCAAAGGTGGACCCTCCAGTGTCCAGAATCTCAGCCCGCACAGTAGTTGCGGTGGCCGACGGCACTTCTCTTAAGGATCCCACTGACCGCCAGGTTGACCTTCTGGCCAAGTCTGTATTTGAGGCGGCAGGAGCCTCCTTCTCTCCGTCTTTTGCGGCGGTGTGGGCTCTTAAGGCTATCTCTGCCTCTCTGGCGGAGATTCATTCCCTTTCCAGGGACTCTATTCCTGAGATGGATGCCTTAACTTCCCGAGCTTCGGCTTTTGCATCCTACGCCATGTCTGCCGTCCTGGAGGCTTCTCACCGCACGGCAGTGGCTTCCGCTAACTCCCTCGCGATCCGCAGGATCTTGTGGCTTCGAGAGTGGAAAGCGGACGCTTCCTCTAAGAAGTACCTTGCGAGTCTCCCTTTTACTGGGTCACGGCTGTTTGGGGAACAGCTGGATGACATAATTAAGGAAGCTACTGGCGGGAAGAGTACTTCCTTGCCACAAGCTAAAGCCAAGAAACCTACCCAGGGCAGGAACCAATCGAGGTTTCGTTCCTTTCGTTCCTCTAACTGGTCATCCTCTAAGCCCACAGTCTCGTCCACTACCGCCAAGGATCGCAAATCCAACTGGCGCGCAAAGCCGCGTCCTCAAAAGACCGGAGGAGCCGCTGCCACCAAGGCAGCCTCCTCGTGACTATCTGGCCGCGCCAGCAACGTCCTTGGTCGGGGGCAGGCTCTCCCACTTTGGCGACGTGTGGTTGCAACACGTCTCCGATCAGTGGGTGCGGGATATCATCACCCACGGCTACAGGATACCTTTTTCCTCCAGCCCGCCAAACAGATTTTTTCTGTCCACCCCCCCCCCTGCTCCAAAGCCGCCGCCTTCTCTCAGGCCGTGGCATCCCTGCAGACCAACGGTGTAATTGTTCCGGTCCCCGCCCGGGAACGGTTCAGAGGTTTCTACTCAAACCTCTTTCTAGTTCCCAAAAAGGACGGTTCCTCCCGGCCCATCCTGGATCTCAAGCTTCTCAACAAGCATGTTCAGGTGCGGCACTTTCGCATGGAATCTCTAAGATCGGTCATTGCCTCAATGACCCAGGGAGATTTTCTGGCATCCATCGACATCAGAGATGCCTATCTGCATGTGCCTATTGCGGTTTCACACCAGCGCTGGCTACGCTTTGCGATCGGAGAGGAACATTTCCAGTTCGTGGCTCTTCCCTTTGGCTTAGCCACGGCCCCCCGAGTGTTCACCAAGGTCATGGCAGCAGTGGTTGCGGTCCTGCACCTCCAGGGGTTGGCAGTGATTCCTTACCTGGACGACCTTCTAGTCAAGGCCTCATCCAGTGTAGACTGTCAGCGGAGTGTCTCGCTCACTCTCGCCACTCTAGTCCAATTCGGGTGGCTTGTCAACCTCCCCAAGTCGACTCTGACCCCGACCCAGGTACTTTTGTACCTAGGGATGCAATTCGAGACTCTGCCGGCACTTGTCAAGTTGCCCTTAGTCAAACAGCAGTCCCTTCGTCTGGCAGTGCGCTCTCTGCTGAGGCACCGCCGTCATTCCATCAGACACCTCATGCAGGTGCTGGGTCAGATGGTGGCGTCCATGGAAGCGGTTCCCTTTGCCCAGTTCCATCTGCGTCCCTTGCAGCTGGACATTCTCCGCTGTTGGGACAAGCGGATCTCTTCTTTGGACAGGCTGGTGGCTCTGTCATCACAGGCCAGGAACTCCCTTCAGTGGTGGCTTCAGCCCCTCTCCCTTTCACAGGGACGGTCCTTCCTGACTCCGTCCTGGGTGATCCTCACCACGGATGCCAGTCTCTCCGGCTGGGGAGCGGTGTTTCTCCATCACCGAGCACAGGGCACTTGGACTCCGTCCGAATCAGCCCTCCCGATCAATGTGCTGGAGATCAGAGCCGTGTTTCTAGCTCTCCTAGACTTTCACCACCTATTGGCGGGCAAGCACATTCGGGTTCAGTCGGACAACGCGACAGCGGTTGCCTACATCAATCACCAGGGCGGAACTCACAGCCGTCTGGCGATGTTGGAGGTTCAACGAATCCTCCAGTGGACGGAGGACTCAAAGTCCACCATATCCGCAGTCCACATCCCAGGCGTGGAAAACTGGGAGGCCGATTATCTCAGCCGTCAAACCGTGGACGGCGGCGAGTGGGCACTGCATCCGTCAGTGTTCAGGTCAATTTGCCGCAAGTGGGGCACTCCGGAAGTAGATCTAATGGCTTCCCGGCACAACAAGAAGGTTCCGGTTTACGTGGCTCGCTCCCACGATCCTCAAGCCTTCGCAGCAGACGCACTGGTTCAGGATTGGTCTCAGTTCAGTCTGGCCTATGTGTTTCCCCCTCTAGCGCTATTGCCCAGGGTTCTGCGCAAGATCCGAATGGAGGGCCGTCGAGTAATACTCATTGCTCCGGACTGGCCCAGGCGAGCCTGGTACCCAGACCTGCTCCGCCTGTCCGTAGGGGTGCCGTGGCATCTTCCGGACCGCCCAGACCTTCTCTCTCAAGGTCCGTTCTTCCGCCAGAATTCTGCGGCTCTCAGATTGACGGCGTGGCTCTTGAGTCCTGGATCCTGACGGCTTCAGGCATTCCCTCTGAGGTCATCTCCACCATGACTCAGGCTCGGAAGTCTTCCTCGGCTAAGATTTACCACAGGACTTGGAAAATTTTCCTGTCCTGGTGTCGCTCTTCCGGCCATGCTCCTTGGCCGTTCGCCTTGCCGACCATCCTGTCTTTTCTACAGTCGGGTCTACAGTTGGGTCTGTCCCTCAATTCACTTAAGGGACAGGTGTCGGCTTTGTCGGTATTGTTCCAGCGGCGTATCGCCCGACTGGCTCAGGTGCGCACCTTCATGCAGGGCGCATCTCACATCATACCGACGACCCTTGGATCCCTGGGACCTTAATTTGGTCCTCACGGCCTTACAGAAACCCCCTTTTGAGCCTCTCAGGGAGGTTCCTTTGTCTAGACTTTCACAGAAAGTTGTCTTTCTAGTAGCCATAACTTCTCTCAGGAGAGTTTCTGATTTGGCTGCGCTTTCTTCGGAATCCCCCTTTTTGGTGTTTCACCAAGACAAGGTGGGTCTTCGTCCGACTCCGGACTTTCTCCCTAAGGTGGTGTCTTCCTTCCACCTTAACCAGGACATTTCATTGCCCTCTTTTTGTCCGGCCCCTGTGCATCGCTTTGAGAAGGCGTTGCACACCTTAGATTTGGTGCGGGCGCTCCGAATCTATGTGTCTCGCACCGCCGTTTTTCGGCGGTGCACCTCACTTTTTGTACTAACCACGGGTCAGCGCAAGGGCCTTTCGGCGTCTAAACCGACCTTGGCTCGTTGGGTTAGGTCGGCTATCGCCGATGCCTACCAATCTTCTCAGGTGCCTCCCCCGTCGGGGATTAAGGCGCACTCGACCAGAGCTGTCGGTGCCTCCTGGGCTTTCAGGCACCAGGCTACGGCTCAGCAAGTGTGTCAGGCTGCCACTTGGTCCAGTCTGCACACTTTTTCTAAGCACTACCAAGTGCATGCTCATGCTTCGGCAGATGCGAGCTTGGGCAGACGCATCCTTCAGGCGGCTGTCGCCCATTTGTGAAGTTAGGTTTTGCCTACTTCTCCGTTTCGTTTATTTCCCACCCATGGACTGCTTTAGAACGTCCCATGGTCTGGGTCTCCCATAAAGGAACGATAAAGAAAAAGAGAATTTTGTTTACTTACCGTAAATTCTTTTTCTTATAGTTCCGACATGGGAGACCCAGCTCCCTCCCTGTTGCCTGTTGGCAGTTTTTTTGTTCCGTGTGCTTCACGGCTGTTGTTAGTAGACAGAGTGCTGGTTTTGCCGAGTTTTACTCTATCTCTACTTATGGGTGGATGTCCTCCTTCAGCTTTTGCACTGAACTGGGTAGATTGTCATCCAGGGGGTGTATATAGCCCGGAGGGAGGAGCTACACGTTTGAGTGTAGTGCTTTGTGTGTCCTCCGGAGGTCACTAGCTATACACCCATGGTCTGGGTCTCCCATGTCGGAACTATAAGAAAAAGAATTTACGGTAAGTAAACAAAATTCTCTTTTTTGTAATATTGAAAATAAAACAATAAAAAAAATACACATGTGCTATTCTGATCGGTAAACAGCGTAATGGGAAAAAATTAAACCGCCAAAATTACGGGGGTTTTTTTGGGTCGCCGCAGCATTACAATAAAATGCAATAGTAGGCGATCAAAACCTCGTATCCACCCAGAAATGGTATGTGTAAGAATGTGTCAGCTCAAGATGCAAAAAATAAGCCATCACACAGCCTCAGATCCCAAAATAAGAACGCTACAGTTCTTGGAAAATGGCAACAAAAGCGCCAATTTTTTACTGGTATAAATTTCAGAATTTTTTTTTTATTAATTGAAATAAAAAAAAATACATGTATACATGTTTGGTATCTACAAACCCATACTGAATCATATTACTAGGTCAGTTTTACCATATTGTGATCATGGTAAATAAAAAAAATAAATTAAAAATGTGAAATTGCAGGTTGTTGGTGTTTTTTGTTTTTTTTTTTCACTCACTTTGGATTTGTTCCCCCATTTTTTCCAGTACACTATATAATAAAATCAATGTTTTATTTCACAAGTACAACTCATCCCGCAAAAAAAATAAGCTCTCATATGGCTACAGTCATGGAAAATAAAAAAAGTTATGGCTCTTGAAAGAAGGGGAAGGAAAAAATAGAAAATCACCCGGGGTGACTGGTTTAAATACCTAGCAGTTCTATAGCCTCTTTTTGGCTGTAACTACCTGGGTTATTAGGGCTCATGCAGACGTTCCTGAAATTCACGGACCACAATGCACTGACTGTCCGCGGGTTTCACAACCCATGTTCAGTCGCCTCATAGACATTTAGGTTCCTAAGATGCTCTTTGGGGTGTACTCATTTTTGCAACATGGTCTTGAATTAATTTTTTTAGCAAAATTTACTTTTTGTGGTGTGTGTAAAATAATCATGTTTATAATCAATATAGCCCACATTTGTGAGAGTATCTTGTAGTTTGGTATCCCATAGAAAATGTTGATTCTGAAAGGAAACTAAAGGTTTTCTGACAAGTCTGTTGGGGTGTACTCATTTCTGCTGACCTCTGTAGGCAAGAATGAAACCTGTTCCCAAACGTGGATGACATCCTTTAATGTAGTCTGTTGTAGTAAGATGAATTTGGACCCGCTTTTTAATCTGAGTATTGAAGGCCAAATTTTAAGGAGGCCAAAAGATTTAGGGAATGGAACGACTTCTAGCTGACAGCTATAAAGCAATCTAAAATGTTTGACAGTTATTCTGTACGTACTCATCTGTTTAATAAAAAAAAAAAGAAAAAACTGTGACCAGAAGTGCATTTTTAGTGTAGAAAATGTATTTCCGCATAACTTACAAAATGAGACATTGTCACAACTCTCTCATGCAGATTTCTCAGTTATTGGAATGCTATATAAAGAATTCAACTGAATACGTGGATATACCGTATATAGAAGAAAAAAATATGGATTTCACTTGACAGTGGATTTTTCCACCTCAAAAAGAAAGTGTTTTATGTCTCCAATGAATCGATGTTGTTTTGATATTTTATTCTAAGATAAAGTCTTTAATCTGCATTTTATGCCAAATATTTGTCAGATTCAACCAAGACAAACATTGAGCAAATTACCTCTTCAAGCGAATGTGTATCCAATGTGTACGATGGCTTACATTCAGGATGAGGCCAGCCGACTAACGTTACACACAGCGCAGTCTCTGGGCATTGCCAGCTTACGAAGTGGTGAGTTGATTACGCTCTTCTTCTGTTCTTGACTTTTCCTTACCTACATGACCTTTTGCTGTTACATTGTTTGCCTTCATGCAGAGGTTTTGGCCGAAGGAATTTCTGATCTAATTAAACCGTGAGACGATTGTTTATTCATTTAAAATGGATTTAATAAAATGGCTCGTATTCACAGCAGCGGGTCAGTAAACAAATATCTGTCTGTGCAGCTGAATAGCAAAAACTTCCACCTGTCTGAGTCTCCAAAACGTCTGTATTGGTTGTGCGGTGACCATTTTATGTATATCAGTCCAGAGGACTTTGTGATGGTGTTTCACTATCAAACTGTTGTAGTGACCCTCTTACATTGTGTTTTGAAATATTACTGCGCACCTAGTGATTTTCTCTTTACTTTTACATGCATGGATTTTAGCGTACTTTACTGATTTTTTTTTTTTTATATATATATGTGTGTGTGTGTATATGTATATGTATGTATATATGTATATGTGTATATAATATATATATATATATATATATTTTACTTTTACAGTTTTTGTTAAATTGCTTTCATTGAAAAACACTTGTGAAAGGCTTCATGGAGGCCTCATTCAAGCATCTGTATTGCGCATGTGTGTTCTATCCGCATACATCACTTATTATTTTTAACCATTATAATCTATGGTGCTATTCATATGTCCATGTTTTTCCACAGACCGCTTGTCCATGCAAAACTCATGGAGACATGTCCGATTTTTCCAGATACCATAGATGAAAAGAGCCATTAAAAGTCTATTGGTTCATCAAAAACACGAACAACACACAGCTGGCATCCATGTGCAGTCCATGTTTAAAACTGCAAAGGATAGGAGTAGATTTGTCATTTTGTTTATGCATACGTGAAAAACACTGATGGTAAAAACCCACGTGGGCGCAAAGCATCGGTGCACCGTGACACGCGGGCGCAAATCCCCGGCGCAACACAAGGGTGCCTAGCCCTGGCGCGACATGCAGGGTCAACATGCAGGCGCAAAGCCCAGAGGACACCGGTACCATTCTTTTTTTAAGAGTGTGAACATGGACATGAGAATGAGGCCTGAATCTGTTCCATTTTCTATAAACTTCTGTTAGGACTTTTGATTTTCGGCTTTTTTTTTTTCTTTCTTCATCTTATCCTAGAGTAAGTGGGCTAATATGACTGAAATAGATGCAAACCTATTTTTGGTTATCAAATCAAAGGATGCCATTCACTTTTTATACTTTCTATGTTTACTGAAATTGCACCAAGGAAATCTGGGAGTTTTTTTTCTTCCTGCAAAGAACAAATACTCATAAAGCTTTGTTGATGGAAAAATTAAATTATGACTTGGATTATAGGGATAATAACAAACTATTATACTAAATTGTTCAAAGGAACTTGCCAGGGGCTTTAGGGCCACAAAATTAATTACATGCTGTTTAGGGTAATTCACACGTTAACTTTCAATCTTTATGTGGGATGCAAAAGCACCGAGGGTGGTCCGTTTCCCGGCTTTTCCATCGATCGTATTCAGTACTACCTGCTTAACATCGCCAACATGAGCTTGACTGACCTCTCACTACTTCACGGTTATAAAAGGTGAACAGGCATCAATCGCGCTATTGGGATAGCGTACGGTGGGAAATAATGCAGAGGGTCGACGCACTGGGATGTTCATTCATGGTCAGGAGGCTATGTTACAACTTGTCTTTTACTACCACACCCAGCAATGTAATTAATTTGATGAGGCCAACATTCCCATCTGGTTACTTTTTAAAAGAAAAATTGTGTAAAAATATTACCAAAAACGTGTATATTTGGGCCCTATGTGCTGTGGTTGCTATTTACTGCGAGACTTAATGGGGTCAACGGTCCGGATCAGAGGTGAGGTATTAGTACTTTTTAGGCAGATTATACTACACCATGAAAGAGCGGCAATGAAAGTCAGTTTCCCTCTGCAAGTGTTTAATCTAGTAGAATGAGACATGTCTAAAGAGATGGAATAAATTGCTCTCTTTTTCTGATCCGCTTGCTTCTTCCCTTCTGTTGTAATTTTACAAATGCTCCAATGATTATTAAGCTTGACATCTGTATCTGTTTTATAGAGAAAATGAAAGCAGCGAAATGTTGAGCTGCATCTTAAATGTAATGTTTCCAGACGTTTGATTGTGTTAACCGCTGCCTCATTTTACACCCAAGGTCAGCTAGAAGTATTCATGGACCGTCGCCTGATGCAGGATGATAACCGTGGTCTTGGGCAAGGTCTTCAGGATAACAAAATCACTTTTAATTTATTCAGACTTCTGTTAGAGAAAAGGCCTGGCGTAGAAGAGGTATGTTAAATTCATGGTCAACATTTCATTCTTCTAAGCACAATTGCCTTGTAATGTTGTCAGCAGTAAAGTGTGCAGCGGTGATGGCAACGTTGGAGAATGCCCACACCGTCATTTTACTCACCATCTGCTGACGAGCATGTGCCCAGTTTCCTTTAATGATTTCCCTGAGTTACATTTATTAAGTTTTTTTTTTCTTGTATTTGGTCCCTAGTTTTATAATCTCTTTTAAGTAATGACACTGACCCCCAATGTGACCCTTTTAACCACCATATCAACCTTATGTTTGTATGGACCTGTGCTCATTTGTGGAGTTATGTATGGTTTATCGTCTGGTATTAGACATGACTTTAGAAACCGTGAATCTATCACAAACATTGCAAGCTAATTAGCTTTGACACTTTCCAAACCTGGCTAGTAAAAGGGAAATAAACAACAATATTGGATGTTGAAACTACAGTGTTAAAATAAGTTAGCATTGCCTTGCCTCATCCTGCCAGTTCACTTGGTCTACAGTTTTCGGAAGCTTCCTATGTATTAAGCATTTGTTGTTCTATTTCTCTTCTGTGTCTTTCCCATGTTCTGCTTGCACAAATTAAAATAAGAACACAATATGGTTCTATCAACAACTTGTGACCTCAAAGGGTTCACCGATGAGCCATAACGTGCCTCCAAAATGGCTCTGACCAATGACCATAGAGGCATGGAAACCACAAGACCCACCTAGCAGCAGCAGGGTTGTCTAAAGAGCAACTTTTTTGGCATGGGGCTCATAGTACTTACAAAAAAATGAAATCACAATGGTAATGGTCTCACTATTCTCCTGGAACATCCATTCCAATGCTAACCGGGCCTCAGGTGGTCTCTACTTCTGGCACCTTTCTCAATACAGGACCAGCTTAGCCAGTGATATATATATTTTTTTAGCACTTGCTTTGCTTGAAGTCTCTACTTTCAGGTCCTAGCCATAGGTCCTGGAAGCAGTGACAGGTGAATTCGGACTTCTATATTTTGCCCATCAGAAGACCAGGAAAAACTGATGCTACAGAGTATATTATACCTTCTGTTACCTAGGGTATAAAACTAATACAATGTTATCTAGATTTCAGTACAAGCAATTTGTCGCTTAGGTGTGCTTAAATTAATGAATATTTAATGTAACTTTTCCCATATTTTCTCCATCAGGGTGAAGAAAAGAAGTCTGTCAGCTTTCCATCTCTATTAAGTCATATCACATCATCTTTCTTAAACCTTCCTGTCATCTCTATGGCCGTATTGGCTGATTTTGGTGCTCCTCCACTACTAGATGCCTTTTCTCCTCTTCAGTCTTCAATGCCTTGTGATGTGCACTTAGTCAATTTGCGGACAATTCAGGCGAAGGTATGCGGCTTCACGTCTCCTATTTCCTAAACATGTTTTGACAAATAAGACATTTCAAAGAATGAAGTTGTCACTGGTACAAATACAATATAACAGTTTTATGAGAAATTGATAGCTACAGTGTTTTTTTTCATCAGGTTTATGCAAATATTCCAGACAACTTTTAAAACAATTTCCTATAAAAGTTTGCCTCCATTCTGTCTTCTTTTTTTTTTTTTTTTTTTTTAACTTTTTACTTTACTGTTTGCTATTCATTGCCAAGTTGACCAGCCACCTCTGGAGTCTAGCAGCGGTGGCTGAATATGCAGAGTGCTTCCAAGCTATTTCCTACTGAGCATGTAAGCACTGCACTGAAACCAGCTGGGATCACTGAAATATACCATCAGTTACTGATCCCCGCCACCTTCAGCTCCCTTGTGCTGTCAGTGTTGCATTTGCAGACTGCCTCATATAACGTCATCGTAGCACACACCATTCAGGCAAGTGGTATAACAATGCTGCTATCCTCCACTGTCACCCCAGCATCGCCATTGGGCAGTCGGGAAATCTGCTGGCTGGTGAGTGGTGTGATACTTAGATTAGAACAACTCTTTAAAGGACCTAGTGACTTTAATTAATCACAGTTTACCTCACAAAGTGACCATCATTTCTGTACATAAAATGGCAGCTGATGGAGAAGCAGATGATGACCTGACCAATCAGTCAGCTTCCTCCAATCGTAAAAACCTCACATGGGAAAGCTGCTTTTTTCTTGGAGGAGAATGATGGACTGATCTGGTTACATGTCCCTTCATCAGCAGCTACTTTATGGATAGTTGGTGTGATTGTGAGGAAAGCTGCACTAACAAAAGCTGGCCAAACTCTTTAAGGCTATGTTCACACAGGGCATTTTTGGTCAGTTTTTTTCTGCAGCAAAACCTCATCTTTTGCCAGGAAATAACCTGCAGTTTTGACGTCTTTTTGGCGAGGTTTTGCAAAGACGGTGAAAAGAATTGACGTGCTCAATATTTCAAAAATTGAGCAAAAACCAAGGTGTTGACAAAAGTCAGGGAAAAAAAACACAGGTGGCGTGTGTCTGTGTGTGTCTGTGTGTCTGTGTGTCTGTGTGTTTGTCTGTGTGTGTCTGTGTGTTTGTCTGTGTTTGTCTGTGTGTTTGTCTGTGTGTCTGTCTGTGTGTCTGTCTGTGTGTCTGTCTGTGTGTCTGTCTGTGTGTCTGTCTGTGTGTCTGTCTGTGTGTCTGTCTGTGTGTCTGTCTGTGTGTGTAGCATGGATTTGCATATAACAAGGGAAAAAGCAAGCAAAAAAGGCAGCAAAATGACCTGTGTGAACTTAGCCTTAAAGTTATTTTTTTTACAATACGCATAGAGATTAGGAGAGTCTAGTGTCGTTTCCTCTGTCTGTTCTGTTTATGTTGTTGTAAAGTGGTTGCACAGGACAGGTGTAAAATTTGCAAGGGATTATGACAAGTGGCATTCGAACAGTGTGTAATGTGGTAACTGTTGGGACTCCGCTCACTCCCGGAATTTTTATTAGATTTGCATACTTGTCATCATGTGTTCACCATTTCCTTGGCACGGACTTGGCACAAAATCTCAATTATACTAATTGCATATGAGCCGTCATATGACAAGCATATTATATAGGGGAATCCTAAAAGGGAATGCATTGCACACTGTTGGTATCAATCAGGTTTCATTCCCTTGCATGTTTTAAACACGTCCCAAACAACCCTTCCAATTGCTAGAACTTAAATGAAAGCATATGCACACCTTCACGGAAGTGTGTTGTATTTCTTTGCCTAAAAATCATTTTTAGAATTGGGAATTATTTTTATAATTTTTTTTAATCATTTGGCTACTGCAACCTCTATGCTTCCCTGAACATACCAGACTGCAGAATGAGTCTCCTGAAAACCTGTCAGGTTTCCAAATCCTGTAAAATTCTGGCGAGTATACTAGCTCACTTTGTCTACCGGTGTATAACCTCGGGGTATACTGCACACGACCTCTTGGCATTTGATGCTTTTATTAGAAGAATACTGTTAATCATGATGTAAATGTCTGTAAAACAGTAACAAGTTAACTGGTTTTACTAGATCTTTACAGGTATAAATACGATTTCACAGACTCCATATAAAAGAAACATTTTTATTTACCGTATATATTTCAGATCCTTGAAGGAACAGTTACTTCCTTTTGACTGAAATAATATCTTTAGTTTTAAGAATGGCTATGGGTCAGAATGCACTCCCGATATATATCTGAATCAATCCTGTTAGAGAGGTTTTTGTCACAAACTTTATTTTACTCGTTAGATCTTGGAATAATAAATTCCACAATTGGATGTGATTTTAAAAAAAATGTTCCTGTTCTGAAATAACCTTATACATGCGTTCCTGCTATGTACTGTGTAAAGGTCATGTGTGACTGTACATACCACATCTCCTGGAAGGGGGAGGAATTAACCCCTTCACGACCCATGACAGATATATCCGTCATGGATCGTGTGAGGTTAATCCCCTCCCCCTGCCGTGGGCAGGTCGCAGCGATCCGCGCACATATCAGCTGTTTTTAACAGCTGACGTATGCCTGCAAGTTACGAGTGGAATCACTTCCACCTGCAACTTTTAACCCCTTACTTCTGGCTGCCAAAGTGTGGCAGCGAGATGTATATGCGTGTGGCCATTACTTTCACTTACCGCTGCCCCCACCGGAAGTCACGTGCGTGATCACGTGACTTTTGGTGGTTGCCATGGTAGCACAAGGTCATGTGATGACGCCTGTAGCTAACATGAGTCACTTTTTCTTAGTGCCGGCATACTTCCAGCATTGAGAGTAAAGCAGCATATCTGCAGTTCTCAGCTCTGTAGCTGAGATCTACAGATGGGGCAGAGCGATCGGATTGTTGATCCATATAGGCCCCTAGGGGGACTAGTAAAATAAAAAAAAAGTAAAAAAAAAAAAAAAGTTTAAAAAAAAACCCAAAAACATAAAAGTTCAAATCACCCCCCTTTCACCCCATTGAAAATTAAAGGGTTAAATAAATATACACATTTGGTATTGCCACTTTCAGAAATGCCCGATCTATCAAAATATAAAATCAATTAATCTGATTGGTAAATGGCGTAGCGGCAGAAAAATTCCAAACGCTAAAATTACGTTTTTTGGTCGCCGCAAGTTTTGCGCAAAATACAATAAAAGGCGATCAAAATGTAGCATCTGCGCAAAAATGGTACCATTAAAAAATGGCCGCTCAAGACGCAAAAAATAAGCTAATTAGAGAAAAACTCCACAAAACCAGACAATTAATGCAGGGGGTCCAATTAAATTTAATGGCCCACCTGCTGCACAAGCTCATATACATAATAGGGAAAAGAGGAACGGCAAGCTTTTAAAGTGCAAAAATATGACAGGTTTTTATTATGACAGGTGACAATTCATTACAAGATTAAAAACACTTAAGGACAGAGACCTTAAATAATGACAATGTCCTGTTACCCCCCCATATCCCAATACACATGTGATGTCTGTAAACATAGACATGGGAAATGTAATGGCTATATCGGGGCACGATAGACAAATTGACACATATACAATTCAGTGTTGATGCCAAATTAGGCTAGTAAATATTGCAAAGTGCCCAGATAGTTAAGGGAGTCATCACACTGGATGAGGAGGGGGACATGGAGCCAAAGATGACCGACCCAAGATGGTAACCAATTAAGGTCTCAGAGCATCCTCATACCAGCCCAACGCACGTTTCAATGACTATTTTCTTATCTTCTTCAGGGGAAAAGGTGCTGTGATGCTTGCCCACCAAATGCCGGTTTATAAATGCACGCCGATATGAGCCGGGATTCCCCAGAAGTGACGTATCGGCGCATGCGCAGACCGTCGTCGCCGAGCCCAAACGTCACTGCGCCGTCACGCCAGTCAGCGCATGCGCGGGAGCGGGGACGCGTCGCCATAGCTCCCGCGCATGCGCGCGGCGTATAGACGGCAGCAATGACAAAGGGCAAGGCGAGACGGACCCCGCACGCGCACAGACACATCCGGGGATGTGTGTACCATGTTGCTACGAAGGCGGCAAAGAAGTCAATACAGGAAAAGTCTGTGAGTCCAAAAGAAGAGCTGAAGTAGGAGGCTTCTGTGTATGTATAAAGATATCCTTCTTGTTCTTCCCTCCTACACCGCTTCATAAATTGTAAAGAGAAGTCACTATTTATCCTGAAAACAAGAACAGGCAATATTATTGATGGGCCATTGGAGACGTAAAGAAAAGGGAGGAATATGTACATAAAAATAAAAACAGGAATGAAAGGAAGGGAGACATGAAATCTACACAGAGGGGTAAAAAATTGCCAATATTAACTATTTACATATGCTATATTATATATAATATTGTTCATTCAGGAGTAGTCCAAAAAGAAAGCCCAAGGTCACTAAATCCTTCCAGTCTAAAGGAAGGATGAGTAACTAATGGACTCATTTAGTCCCTTGGGGACCAATGTGTCCAGAACCGAGATCCATTTCGCCTCACATTGTGCCAGGCGTTTTTTCAGGTCACCACCCCTGATACCCCCATCTATGGCATCAATGTCCCTCACTTTCAACTGAGAGGGGTCGCAGGAGTGGTATAACCTGAAATGCCTGGGTAGAGTTTTCAAGAGAGTGATATCCGTTGCCGAGGCCGCTGCAGAGATGTCCCTCACATGTTCTCTGACCCTGATACGCAGCTCCCTTGAGGTGAGGCCGACATAGGTCAGAGGAAATGTGCAGGTCGCAAAGTACACCACGTGTGTAGTACTACACGTGATGTACTGCTTGATGGTAAATGTATTTCGGCCGTCCGAGGAGGAGAAGGATGTGCTGCGGATAATATTACTGCATGCCACACAGTGGCCGCAGGGATAGCAGCCACATAATTGGATTCTAGGACCAAAATAATTCGATTTCGGAGGAACATAATGGCTCCTCACCAGATGGTCCTTTAAGTTTTTGGCCCTCCTTGGGGTCATCAAGGGATTTTTAGGAAGTGTCTCTGCCAGGACCGGATCAGTGAGCAGCACGGGCCAGTGTTTCTTCATAATGTCACGCATAGTGGTCCATTCCTGGCTGAACGTTCCAATGAACCTCACCGCGGAATCTGACTTGTTAGAATCTTTTGGGGCATATTTTAATAGTTGTACCCGAGGAGTTCTTTTGGCTCTATTGTAGCCTCGTTGTACACTCCTGTTGCTGTATCCTCTATCGAGGAAGCGGTCTCGAAGGTCTGCTGCCTGTGCCTCAAAGGAGGCATCTGAGGAGCAGATGCGCCTCATCCTCAGAAATTGCCCCGTCGGGATGGCGCGTATAACAGGTGGATTGTGGGCGGATGTGGCGTGTAGCAACGCATTGACGGACGTATCCTTACGATATACGTCCGTCTGGACTGACCTCTTATTGTCAATTTGGATCTTGATATCCAAGAAGTCAATCTCATGGTTGCTACTTTTATGGGTTAATTTAATATTAAACTTGTTGGAATTGAGTTGCTATATGAATTGATCAAGTTGCTCAGCTGGGCCCTGCCACACAAAAAGAATGTCGTCTATATATCTAAGCCAACACTGCACATGGGCGCCAGCCTCCACGCCCCCATCACCAAATACCAGCCTCTCCCAGTACCCCAGGAAGAGGCCGGCATATGAAGGCGCACAGGCCGCGCCCTTGGCAGTGCCGCGCCGCTGTAAATACACAATTATTTTGTTTTCAAAGATATTTTCTGACAGGGCGAAACTGAGCAACTCTAAGATCAAATCGCCCCTAGCGCCACCCCGACCGGACATTTCAAGGAAGAAGTGCACCGCCCTAAGCCCATCCTCATGGGCTATACAGGTATACAGACCCTCGACGTCCGCTGTGACAATCAGCATATCGTCCTCCATAATTGTCACAGCGGACGTCGAGGGTCTGTATACCTGTATAGCCCATGAGGATGGGCTTAGGGCGGTGCACTTCTTCCTTGAAATGTCCGGTCAGGGTGGCGCTATGGGCGATTTGATCTTAGAGTTTCTCAGTTTCGCCCTGTCACACAATTATTTTGTTTTCAAAGATATTTTCTTGTTACAGCGGCGCGGCACTGCCATGGGCGCGGCCTGTGCGCCTTCATATGCCGGCCTCTTCCTGGGGTACTGGGAGAGGCTGGTATTTGGTGATGGGGGCGTGGGGCTGGCGCCCATGTGCAGTGTTGGCTTAGATATATAGACGACATTCTTTTTGTGTGGCAGGGCCCAGCTGAGCAACTTGATCAATTCATATGGCAACTCAATTCCAACAAGTTTAATATTAAATTAATCCATAAAAGTAGCAACCATGAGATTGACTTCTTGGATATCAAGATCCAAATTGACAATAAGAGGTCAGTCCAGACGGACGTATATCGTAAGGATACGTCCGTCAATGCGTTGCTACACGCCACATCCGCCCACAATCCACCTGTTATACGCGCCATCCCGACGGGGCAATTTCTGAGGATGAGGCGCATCTGCTCCTCAGATGCCTCCTTTGAGGCACAGGCAGCAGACCTTCGAGACCGCTTCCTCGATAGAGGATACAGCAAGAGGAGTGTACAACGAGGCTACAATAGGGCCAAAAGAACTCCTCGGGTACAACTATTAAAATATGCCCCAAAAGATTCTAACAAGTCAGATTCCGCGGTAAGGTTCATTTGAACGTTCAGCCAGGAATGGACCACTATGCGTGACATTATGAAGAAACACTGGCTCGTGCTGCTCACTGATCCGGTCCTGGCAGAGACACTTCCTAAAAATCCCTTGATGACCCCAAGGAGGGCCAAAAACTTAAAGGACCATCTGGTGAGGAGCCATTATGTTCCTCCGAAATCGAATTATTTTGGTCCTAGAATCCCATTATGTGGCTGCTATCCCTGCGGCCACTGTGTGGCATGCAGTAATATTATCCGCAGCACATCCTTCTCCTCCTCGGACGGCCGAAATACATTTACCATCAAGCAGTACATCACGTGTAGTACTACACACGTGGTGTACTTTGCGACCTGCACATGTCCTCTGACCTATGTCGGCCTCACCTCAAGGGAGCTGCGTATCAGGGTCAGAGAACATGTGAGGGACATCTCTGCAGCGGCCTCGGCAACAGATATCACTCTCTTGAAAACTCTACCCAGGCATTTCAGGTTACACCACTCCTGCGACCCCTCTCAGTTGAAAGTGAGGGGCATCGATGCCATAGATGGGGGCATCGGGGGTGGTGACCTGAAAAAACGCCTGGCACAATGTGAGGCGAAATGGATCTCGGTTCTGGACACATTGGTCCCCAAGGGACTAAATGAGTCCATTAGTTACTCATCCTTCCTTTAGACTGGAAGGATTTAGTGACCTTGGGCTTTCTTTTTGGACTACTCCTGAATGAACAATATTATATATAATATAGCATATGTAAATAGTTAATATTGGCAATTTTTTACCCCTCTGTGTAGATTTCATGTCTCCCTTCCTTTCATTCCTGTTTTTATTTTTATGTACATATTCCTCCCTTTTCTTTACGTCTCCAATGGCCCATCAATAATATTGCCTGTTCTTGTTTTCAGGATAAATAGTGACTTCTCTTTACAATTTATGAAGCGGTGTAGGAGGGAAGAACAAGGATATCTTTATACATACACAGAAGCCTCCTACTTCAGCTCTTCTTTTGGACTCACAGACTTTTCCTGTATTGACTTCTTTACCGCCTTCGTAGCAACATGGTACACACATCCCCGGCTGTGTCTGTGCGCGTGCGGGGTCCGTCTCGTCTTGCCCTTTGTCATTGCTGCCGTCTATACGCCGCGCGCATGCGCGGGAGCTATGGTGACGCGTCCCCGCACATGCGCTGACTGGCGTGACGGCGCAGTGACGTTTGGGCTCGGCGACGGCGGTCTGCGCATGCGCCGATACGTCACTTCCGGGGAATCCCGGCTCATATCGGCGCGCATTTATAAACCGGCATTTGGTGGGCAAGCATTACAGCACCTTTCCCCTGAAGAAGATAAGAAAATCGTCATTGAAACGTGCGTTGGGCTGGTATGAGGATGCTCTGAGACCTTAATTGGTTACCATCTTGGGCCGGTCATCTTTGGCTCCATGTCCCCCTCCTCATCCAGTGTGATGACTCCCTTAACTATCTATCTGGGCACTTTGCAATATTTACTAGCCTAATTTGGTATCAACACTGAATTCTATATGTGTCAATTTGTCTATCGTGCCCCGATATAGCCATTACATTTCCCATGTCTATGTTTACAGACATCACATGTGTATTGGGATATGGGGGGTAACAGGACATTGTCATTATTTAAGGTCTCTGTTCTTAAGTGTTTTTAATCTTGTGATGAATTGTCACCTGTCATAATAAAAACCTGTCATATTTTTGCACTTTAAAAGCTTGCCGTTCCTCTTTTCGCAAAAAATAAGCTGTCACTGAGCCATAGATCCCAAAAAATAAGAATGCTACGGGTTTCGGAAAATTGTGCAAAACATACGCCACTTTTATTGGACAGGCTTTTGAATTTTTTTTAACCCCTTAGATACAAGTATACCTATACATGTTTTGGTGTCTACAAACTCGCACTTACCTCAGGCATCACATAGATACATCAGTTTTACCATATAGTGAACACGGTGAATAAAATATCCCAAAAACTATTGTGCGATCACACGTTTTTTGCAGTTATTCCACACTTGGAATTTTTTTTGCTGTTTTCCGGTACACTATATTGTAAAACTTATGGTTTCATTTAAAAGTACAACTCGTCCCGCAAGAAACAAACCCTCATATGACAAGATTGACAGAAAAATAAAGTTATGGCTCTCGGAAGAAAAGGAGCAGAAAATAAAAAAAGGAAAGCGCCCGTGGGCTGAAGGGGTTAAAAAAGTATAGACATTGTAGCATAGGATTGCAAATAACTCTTTTAAGGTAAAACATTTTTTAAAAACAGGCAGGGAAATGTTTTACCTCACAAAAAGAATCAGCTATGATCCAGTGCTGTATGTAATATCTATCTATCTATATACATCTATCTATCTCTCTATATATATCTATATAGAGATAGAGAGAGAGAGATAATATATATAATTAATTTATTTAAACCCATCCAATTGTGGAACTTATTAGTATTCCTAGATCTGTTGATTAAAATTAACTTTAAAGTTTACCATGTCCATGGGAAAACACCTTTAAGGCCCTGTGCGCACACTGCATTTTTTTGCCGTAGATTTGTCGGGGGTTTTGCTGCAAAAGATGCGGTTTTTGTTCCTAAAGTTCACGCAGTCCTTCCCCAGCAAAATCTATGAGAAATCCAAAATGCTGCGTTTTTTTCCTACAGTTTTTGCTGCAGAGTTTCTGCAGCAAAAAGTTGCAGCATGTCACTTCTTTTCCGCAAGTACCTGCGGTTTTGCCATTGATGGTGGTTAAAAACCTCAGGGACACAATCGCGGCACCAAAACGTAACAAACTGTGGTAAAACCGCAAGCGGATTTTGGGTGTTTTTTTTTTTTTTTACCCCCCGCAGCAGGCCCCCATTATATAGGCAGAGTCAATACAAGTGCAAAAGAAACTAATGAAACAACCACTCACAACCTATCGATTTCATGAAGGAGGTGGCTGCCTAGTATTAAAAATTGTGCTTGTATAAGGCAATGTTGTGCAGTGATGATGATCACAGATGTTGTGCACAGTGTCTGGCTTACAGCTTCTTCATGACGTCTGTACTATTAGATTAGGTGGGCTGCCCAGCACTATATAAGTACACCCCACAAGGACAGGCACCCCAGTTTACAAGGCTAACATTTTGGGCCTGGCTGCTCCTTACATAGAAAAAAAAAGTGCAGTGGAATATACATGAAGTGATGGTCGACATTTTTGTCAAAATACCCAAACTTGTCACACACATCAACTATCCTTAATGTCATGCGAATCACTACACGAATATCAAAAGCAAAAACGCAGCTGCCATGTTTTTAATTTTTTTGTGTGCTTTTGATTTTACTGTTCATTGTGCTATCCAAAAGTTTAGTGTGCCATTTTTAGAATCCGAAGTACTGCAAATTAATTCTTCCGAGAAGAGTAGAAACAAAATGACTGCTCAGTCTCTCCCAAGAACTGTGATCCAGTCTGGACTTCCATTACAGGATCTCACTTGGCATGAACAAATTTTCAATTCCTGCATCCAAAATCTCTAATGTACGCGCCATCCTTAGGCCATAAGTGAAAAGCTATATCTAGATGGATAGTGGACAACCACTAAGTAACCAGGCAAGAGCAATTCCCAGAGCCCAGTAGTCGGGTAACCTCTTTCGGTTGAGTTATATACGGGTGCACGGCATTCATATCCTTGTTTCGCAAAGTAAATATTTAAAGTTCTGGCTTCATGTCTTTTTGTGTTTTGCTGCTTCATACATATCACTTCCTTCTATATTTTCCTTTAGTGTATTTTGATTTTGTGAATACAGAGCACCTTCATTGCACGTTCATTTATTCTTCTTTGTTTGCTTTAGGTGGGGCCTTCAGAAGAGGCAGCGCTCATTTTT
This sequence comes from Anomaloglossus baeobatrachus, assembly GCF_048569485.1. Lineage (NCBI taxonomy): Eukaryota > Metazoa > Chordata > Amphibia > Anura > Aromobatidae > Anomaloglossus > Anomaloglossus baeobatrachus. The sequence continues at coordinate 802,923,881 of NC_134353.1, read as the reverse complement.
CACAGGAAAGGATTTGACTGCAAGTTTGCAAATAAAGACCTTGGGCTATACTGTTCTACATCTCAGGGAAAGGTATAATAGCAAAATGAGAATTGTATGTTTATTTCACATAAACCTGTTGGGTATATTGTTTGCATATGTGAGAACTTGAAGAAGTTTGATGCCCTTTTTAGGTAAGGCTGGTCACAGTATTTAGAGTATGGTAGATAAAAATAACCTTAAAATCTGCAGACCACCCAAATCTTGTGACTTTTCTGGGCTACTGCTATTAAGGGGGTTGTCGTCTGAGAAATGTATGCTCATTCCCTCGGGTACTACACACAGCATTTTTAGATGCAGATGGGTCTAGAACAGGGGTGGGCAATTAATTTCCCCATGGGGCCGCATGAGAAATTGGGATGGTTTTAGAGAGTCGGGCCAATATAATTAACTCAGTTCTACCCAATACTGTATATAGTATATATACTATCCCTTCATAAATAAACAGTAAAGCAGGCCTTACACGCTATGATATCACTACAGCGATCTCGTTGGGGTCACGGATTTTGTGACGCACATCCGACCGCTGTAGTGATCTCGTTGTGTGTGACTCTTAGGAGCAATTTTAGATCGTTGCAAAAACTTCCAAAATCGCTCCTCGTTGACATGGGGGTCCTCTCCCAATTATCGCTGCTGTCGCTTGGGCGAAGTTGATCCTCGTCCCTGCGGCAGCACACATCGCTACGTGTGACGCCGCAGGGGCGAGGAACATCTCCTTACCTGCCACACGCCAGCAATGAGGATGGAAGAAGGTGGGCGGGATGTTCGTCCCACTCATCTCCGCCCCTCCGCCTTGATTGGGCGGCCGCTTAGTTACGTCGCTGTGATGCCGAGCGAACCGCCCCCTTAGAAAGGAGGCGGTTCGCCGGTCACAGCGATGTCGCCGAGCAGGTAAGTACGTGTGACGCTGCCGTAGCGATAATGTTGGCTACAGCAGCGATCTTCACATATCGGCATAACGATAGGGGCGGGTGCTATCACGCTCGCCATCGCTAGCATCGGTTAGCTTTGTCGCAGTGTGCAAAGCCACCCTAAGTTAAACAATACAAAGATTCAATGAAAATACAGAGGTCAGTAAGTGGCATAGACATTACTGCAGTCAATAGGGGGCATAAACATTATGGGATCAGTGGGAGGCATACACATTACTGAGGTCAGTAAGTGGCATACACATTACTAGGGTCAGTGGGGAGGCATACACATTACTGAGGTCAGTAAGGCTGCTTTCACACATCCGGTTTTTGCCATCAGGCACAATCCGGTGAATACTGGATAAAACTGATCCGGCGCCGGATGCGTTTTTATCCTCATTGAATTGTATTAGCGCCGGATTGTGCCTGATGCCCTTGCATTTCATCCGGCATGCGTCAGATCCGGCAAAATTTCTGTGTCCGGTTGCTGGAAAGGAGACACAAGGGAATGTTTTTTGTCACCGGCGTGTTGTAAAATGAAAGCCTATGGGCGCCGGATCCGTCGTAATGCGGGAAAAACGCATTCCACCGACGGATCCAGGTTTTTTTTTTAACTGAGCATGCTCAGATGTGTAAATTCCTTTTTGGTTAGAAAATCTGTCAGTCTCTCTCTGTCAATGTCGGTCGGTCTCTCCCGCTCACCCCCTCTCTCATACTCACTGATCACCGGCGTGGCGCTGCACAGCTGTCACAAAGCTCCTGCGGCTTCTGCTTTTGAAAATGCCGGCCGCTCATTATTCCATCTCGTAATCACTGCTTCCCCCGCCCACCGGCGCCTATGGTTGTAGTCATACGCGCCCTCACGCTGAGTGACAGCTGTCTCACTGCAACCAATCACTGCCGCCAGTGGGCGGGTCTAAATCTTGCAATAAAATAATTTTAAAAAATGCTGTTCTCCCCAATTTTGATACCAGTCAAGGTAAAGCCACATGGCTGAGGGTTGGTATTCTCAGGATGGGGAGCCCCACATTATGGGGATCCCCCCCAAGCTTAAAAATATTAGCCAGCAGCCGCCCAAGAATGCCGCATCCATTAGATGCAACAGTCCCGGAACTACCCAGCTCATCCCGAATTGCCCTGGTGCAGTGGCAATCGGAGTAATAAGGAGTTAATGGCAGCCCATAGCTGCCACTAAGTCCTAGCTTAATGATGGCAGGTGTCTGAGACACCCCCATCACTAAACTGTAGTGAAAGTAAATAAACACAAATACTGAAAAATCCTTTATTTGAAATAAAAGACAAAAAACACCCTCTTACACCACTTTATTAATTCCCAAATACCCTGCAGGTCCGGCGTAATCCACACAAGGTCCCATGACGCTTTCAGCTCTACTACATCGGAAGCTGACAGGAGTGGCCGTAGAACACCGCCACTCGCTGTGAGTCCATGGAGCAACTGAAGTGAGTCACTCTGTCAGCGGTGACGCCACTCAGGTTACACGCAGCCACAGCTGGATTCTCAGTACAAATTGCTACAACGGATCCGTCGCATCAGTTTTACCACAATCTGCGACAGATCCATTGCATCAGGCACAAACCGGATTGTGCCTGACTGCAAAAACCAGATGTGTGAAAGTGGCACAGACATTACTGTGGTCAGTGGGAGGCATACACATTACCGGGGTCAGTGGGGGGCATACACATTACTGGGGTCAGTAAGTGGCATAGACATTACTGGGGTCAGTGGAGGCATGCACATTACGGAGGTCAGTAAGTGGCATAGACATACCTGGGGTCAGTGGTGGGCATACACATTACTGGGGTCAGTAAGTGGCATACACATTACTGGGATAAGTAAGGGGCATACACATTACTGGGGCCTGTGGAGCATACATACTGACAGTGGTACCCTGTGGGGAATACATACTGGCCCTGGGGACGCAGAGTGTACAGGCAGGCAGCATGGCAGGATGCTGAGGGCACTGGCTGGCAGCAATGCAGGACGCTTAGGGCACTGGCTGGCAGCAATGCAGGACGCTGAGGGCACAGGCTGGCAGCACGGCAGGACGCTGAGGGCACAGGCTAGCAGCACGGGAGGATGCTGAGGGTATAGGCTGGCAGCACGGAAGGACGCTGAGGGCACAGGCTGGCAGCACAACAGGACGCTGGGGGCACAGGCTGGCAGCACTGCAGGACGCTGCGGGCACAGGCTGGCAGGACGCTGGGGGCACAGGCTGGCAGCACTGCAGCAGCAGAGCCTGAGGGCTCCTCTGGCTGCTTTCTCTGAGTCCCCTGTGTGTCTGCTTCTTCTATTGCAGGCACAGAAGGACCTGAGAAGACACAACTACTGGACTTTCCCCTCCTGCAGGCACACTGCTCTCCTCTCCTGCAGGCACACTGCACTCTCCCTGCTGCTACTGGCACACTGCACTCTCCCTGCTGCTTCTGGCTTACATTACCTCAGTTGCAGAACAAATTTTTTTGAAGCAGCCGCTGTGGAGATGAGCCGGTCACATGTGAGGATCCTGGGTAGAAGGGGCAGGCAAAGGAGGTGTGGCCAGCATCGGGAGAGCCGCAGGAGGGGACAAGGAAGACATCAAGGAGTGTGTGTGTCCAGCCTTGAGAGGGGGCGTGGCCAGCAGCATAGATATCATGGAAAGCATCCAGAGTGTAGCCAGCATCCAGAGGAGGCGTGACTGGCAGCAAGAGAGGGCGTGGCTGGCAGAGTGTGGGGATGTAGCAGTCCCTAATTACTGCACTGCAGGATACATAGCCTCAGCCCCGCTCTCACAGCTGGGTGCTAAGATCAGGCCATGCCTCCAATTCTGAGCTAAGACGGGCGGACCGGTCACAGACAGTAGGCGGGCCGGATCCGACCAGCGGGCCGCCCTTTGCCCAGGTTTGGTCTAGAAGGAACATTTTGTTACAATCTGGAACAGCAACAATAAATAACTCCGATATAAAGTCTGGAATATGTACAAGGAACCTGAAAAACACCTAAATAAACTTCTTTACACATAGATAAATCAAAATCTGTTGGTAGAGCTACACAGTTAAACAGATGCCTACAGAATATTTAAAGGGAACTTGTCACCAGTTTTTCAGCCTATAGGCTGCGGCCACCACCAGTGGTCTCTTATATACAGCATTGTAAGACCCCAGGCTGCTGTGTAGAATGGAAAAATCACTTTATAATACTTACCTAATGGTAGCGTTGCAGTGGATTTGAGTCAGATGGGCGTCTCCATTGTCCGTGCCGGCGCCACCTCTTTCGGCCATCTTTGTCGTCCTTCTATAGCCGTGGTGCATGACGCGTCCTACGTCATCCACACTCACCTGCGCGGGACCAGCGAGTGTGTATGACGTAGGACGCGTCATGCACACAGGCTTCAGAAGAAGGACGAAGATGGCTGAAAGAGGAGGCGCCGGTAACTGACAACCGAGACACCCATCTGACTCAAATGCACCGCAGCGTGACCGTTAGGTAAGTATTATAAAGTGATTTTTACGTTCTACACAGCAGCCTGGGCTCTTATATACAGCATGTTACAAAGAGCCCACTGGTGGTGGCCGCAGCTTATAGGCCGAAAAACAGGTGACAGTTTCCCTTTAATGTTTGCACTGTAGGATCCTTTATTCTGCTGAAACAGTGCCACTTACAATTAAGTATAGGCATAAAATGTTATATTTTATTTTCATTTATACATTGATGTGATGTAAAAACAAAAATCTCATTTAGGTGGTCAGTGTGCATGGTGTGGGCCAAACTCTATAAAAAAAACATGGTCTCCACTGTAACTGCATACTAAAATTGCTATCTAAACCATATTATTCATGGATTAATTTCCAATAAATTGTTTGGGGTTTTTTTTTGGTTTTCAGAGCTTTTTTTTTATTGTTTTTAAATGATTAAAGTGGAACATTCAGACTCCACCTAATTGTGTGTCACTTGGGAAAGACGTTGACTAGCACAGTTGGCTCTCTTCTGGTTTATAGCTAGATATCATATAGTGTCACATTTCATGATCAGAATAATACTAGGCAAAGATATGATCTTGCTAGAAAAGATTGCACTGAAGTTAAGGTGGAACTTTTTTGTTGGCATGCAGTTATTAAATGTGACAGACCACTTGTTTCCCCGGTGATAGCAACTAATTTCTGCCGGAGTTTAGCTCCTGTGCCAATTCTACGACTTGGTTCCTCATCATGTGAATAGCATTCTTATTTACTTTCCAAAATGGCTATCTTATTTAACTGGTATTTTACTGGTCATAAATGACGATAATTAAAGTACACAAAAATAACTGCTATACAACAGGTTTTTACTAAGATAAAAATATTTAATCTATTAGCATAGTCATGGGGTTAAAGGCTCCCCATGAATAGTAATGTCAGCCGATCCCACCAATTTTGTTGGAGCAGTCAGCCATTTTTAGGGAGTCTGTCACTAGTGTTTTGTCACCTAATCTGAGAGCAGCATAATGTAGGGTCCGTATCCTGATTCCAGTAATGTGTCACTCACTGGGCTCCTTAATGTAGTTTTGATAAAATCACTGTTTAATCAGCAGGAGATTATCATTAGAGGACTGCTTGGCATGCTGCCAGGTAGTCAAGCATATTTATGAGCTCTGTATAACTGCTAGATCTGCAGCAGAAAAAAGATTGATTTTATCAAAATGACAGCAAATATCTTAGTAAGTGACACATTGCTGGAATCCATGTCTCTGTCTCTACATTATGCTGCTCTCAGATAAGGTAGCAAAAACCTGGTGTCTGGTTGATATTCTATTCTGATATTAAAGTGCTGATAGCTGATAACTGTTTGTGTCTAGTGAATCCACCTGATTAAATTAAAAAAAAAAGTAAAATCTGTATGCGTGCAATAGATTATATGTATATAGACACAGGTCTAGAAATATTTTGGACAGTGACACAAGTTTTGGCATTAGCGATTTACCAAAACCTATTCAAGATTGCGGTATGTAATCAAAATAGGCTTAAAGTGGACATGGCCATGTAATGTAGTCAACGAACGCATTGCATCATTTTCCTGACCCGCGCCTGGTAGCGTCATAGAAATACATGCTGTCACGCTCGGGTCAGGAGAGTCTCCAGGCATTGCGATGTGATTGTCGTCCATGTTAAACAGCCATCTTGCTGTGCAAATAATTTGAGGGTATTTACATCCTCATTGGTGTAAGGGTTTAGGAATCATAGCTTTTTAATATGTTGCTGCCTCTTTTTTTTTTCCAGGGGCGAAAAGTAATTGTACAATTATCTAGAAAGCTCTTTTTATAGTCTGCATGGCCTTATTCTCTCATTAATGCATAATCACTTAAGAAAGTAAAGGTCTTGAGCCGATTCCAGGTGTTGCATTTGCATGTAAAAGCTGTTGCTGTGAACCTGCAACAAGCAGTCACAGGAGCTCTCAAGGGAAGAGAAACAGACCATCATTAGGCTGAAAAAAAAAAAATCATTTTAGAGAGAGCAGAAATGCTAAGCATGGCCAAATCAACAGTTTGGTATATTCTAAGAAAAAAAAAAGCACCAACTCAAAAAAAGCTGGATGTCCACAGAAGACAAAAGTGGTGAATAATTGCAGAATCTTTCCCATGGTGAATAGAAACCCCTTCATAACATTCACCGAAGTGAAGAACACTCTTCGGGAAGTACAGTAGGTGTTTCAGTATCGAAGTTTTATCATAAAGAGAAGACTTAATGAGATCAAATACACAGAGTTCACCACATGGTGCAAACCATTAACACTAGAACTACTGGACTCGTGACACCTATATAGAAATACATAGTGCAAAGTAGTCAAAATTACTACCTCAGTAGTTCTAGTCTTAATCAGCCTTAAAAATAGAAAGACCAGTGTAGATTTTGCAAAAAAAAAACACCTAAAGAAGCCAGTACTGTTCTGGAAAAGCATTCTCTGGACATGTGAAACTAAGAACCTGTACCAGAATGGTGAGAAGAAGAAAGAATGGAGAAGGCTTGGAATGGCTCATAACCCAAAGCACACCACATCCTCTGTAAAACATGTTGGAGGCAGTGTGATGGCTGGGCATGCATGGCCTCCAATGCCACTAGATCACTATTGTTTATTGATTGTGTGACTGAAGACAAAAGGAGATGGATGAATTCTGAAGTGTACAAGGCGATACTTTCTGCTCAGATTCAACCAACAGCTCTTCACAATACAGATGGACAAGGACCCAAAACATACTGCAAAACCAACCCAGGAGGTTTTTTCAAGGCAAAGAAGTGGAATATTTTGAAATGACTGAGTCGATCACCAGATTTCAACCCCATCAAGCATACATTTCACATGGTTGCGTCAAAACTTTAGGCAGAAAGATCCACAAACATGCAACAACTGGTCAGCTGCCGTAAAAGTCTGACAAAGCATCACAAAGGGGGAAACCCAGTGTTTAGTGATATCCATGACTTCCAGTATTAGAAATGAACATTTTATTTATGGTGACATTAGTTTGTCCAATTACTTTTGAGCCCCTGAAATCCGGATGCGTTGTAGAAAAATGGCTACAATTCCTAGATGTTTCATAGAATATTTTTGTTCAACCAATTTAGTTAAACCTGAAAGTCTTCAGTTGTATCTCATTTCTTTCATTTTAAATAAAAAAAAAAATCGTGGCATGAATAGCCAAAATTACAAGATTTGGTCACTGTGCAAATATTTATGGTCCTAACTGTTTATATAATCTCAATTGTAAATCATCTTTCTTTTCTTTTTTTGTTGTTTACAGCTGCAAGTTCATGGACTTTTCAGTGGATTTAAAGTTGAAAGTCTAAAATCGTCCACATTATCCTTAATGCACTCCCCTTCAGACGCTCAGAACTTAAGTACAATCAATATGAGCCCCATGGAAATTAGCACATTTCGAATAAAACTGAGATGAACGTTGCGACACGTGACAACATTTCCTGTGTTTTACATGCAATAAAGAAGCACATTGTTGTACCAACGTCTGGACACTGAGGATTTGCGTTCAGCATTTTCTGTTGACAACACCTCCAAAGGAAGCCATGCACCCTCATCTTCCATAAAGTAGAATTTGAGTAAAGCATCATTCTGTATTCTCAGGTTTAATGGATCAATAATTTGCTTTCTTGTCTAATTTATAAATCCACTACTGCAACTGAAGAAAAATGCTTTACAAAATGTGTTCCTCATTAAGCTCTTGATTTGCAGCTGGTGCCAAATACATGACTATTGACAAGTCGAGGGGCTTATGTAACTTAAAGGTGGGAATGATCTGGAACCTGAAGCAACCAGGATTGTCCCCATTGGTTGCCGGAAGTCGCAGCTCATTTTTACTTTTCTTTATTTTACCTTCAACTAGGCCTCAAACTTTTTATATATCAATAGCTAGAATAATCTAAATTAAAAAAACACAAACTGATCAAAGTACAATTGAATATGATGTGTAAATAGAATTGAATTGAAAAAAATTACTTTCTACGGTAAACTGAAAAAAAAGGTCTGTTTTGATTTCTTGGTTTATTTTTCCATTTCTGTTATGACTGCTGCTATGTAGTTTATAGACATTTAGTCAGCGACTAAAGCTGGCCATGGGATTAAGATTACTGTTGAATGGTTGCTATTTTGTCCCCGTAACATGCACATTTATATAAGCAAAGCACACCTTTTATTATAGATCCATTTTCACAGTAGAATAAGTAGCTTTTAAACACTTGGTGCCTCATTCCTCCTGAGAGAGTAGAGGATTGGGCAAGTAAAATTTAATGGGCACTGTACTAGATCTAACTGAAATTCGTGGGACCTGCCAACAAAATCTTAACCCTATGGCCATCTTAAAGTGGGTCTGTCACACTGCATACAATTAGTTATAGAGAAGAACATGCATCGTTTTGTGGGAAAAGGTTCAGTATAACTTGTATTTTTTTAACTTATAGGATCACTTGCTCCAAATATTGGGTTACTAACCTTTTTTTTTTTTAAAAAAAAAAAAAAAACCCTATGCTTCCCTTGTTCTGCTTCTCTTTTCCGTTTTGCGCTACGTCGCTCCGTTACAGAAATATTTGCATTTGTTGCTTTTGGAGCGCAATATGTGAAATTTCTGCTTGTAGTTTAGCTGGAATTTCTTAAGTCTTCTCTGCGACATATTGTTTTATACTCCTTCCTCCCAGATGCTGCTAATTACAGCTGGGTCGCTGATCTAGCAGTCTAAAGCGCACATGTCCTAAGAAAAGTGAAGAAATAGCCAGTAGAACTACATGCCAGTAATGGGTGCTCTTTAAATTCTTCTACCCTCCTGGGCTTATGAGTCCAGAAGGTGGTCTCACTCAAGAAAGGTTATTCAGGATTAAAGAAAGATGGCTGCTTACTTCCAAAAACAGTGCCAAATTTATTCAGCTTGATACTGCAGCTTGACCCTGTGCACTTCCAAAGGTATGTGCAGACGTTAAGTATCTGTGTTTTTGTCACATTTTTTTTCCCCTCATTTTTGTCATCTAAACTGCTTGTACAAGGAAATGCTTCAAAGTGAATAAGATTCCTGAAGTCTTCTGTGCACATTGCTTATTATTTCCTTGCAGTTTCATTTCTGCAGCATGTCAATTATTTCAGTGTTTGTGAAGCAGCGTTCATTCATTTCAATGCATGGCAAAAAGAACACAAGTAAAATACTCATATATTTTACGCTGGTTTTTTTTTTTTTTCTTGCAAGGTAACAGGTTTTTATTTCAGAAATGTCTGCAGTAAATTCTTGATATGTTCACATAGTCAGGCTAGGTTCCCAGGATGAGCTTTTTGTCAGTTTTTGATGATGCAGAATTTCTGAACCTATTATACAAATTAGGTTACTTGCGTTTTTCATTACATTTTTGTGTGCTATTTTTGTTTAAACATTCGCATTTACCACCACACTTACCTTACATTACGTACCTTATGTTACGTTTACGCTGAGTAAACAAAGCAGAGTGGGCAGGAGATTTCCATAAATCCCATCCACGTTGCTGAAATGGGAAGATGCTGCATTTTTGAAGCCGAGAAATACGAATTGTCCTAATATCTCCAAAAGCTCTTAGTGGGAACATAGCCTGAGAGTCTAAGCTGCAATACTAAAGACGAGCCATAGACCATTGATTTTCTATTCCTGAGCAGTCCCTTTAAATGTGCACGAGAGAAAAGCTGGTCAGTTATTGAGTGAGACTCTTACCCAAAACTCCACATGACAGACCCACTTTTGAAGAGTCACGCTTATGTTGGTCATCATGGTTTAGACTAAATAAGTCTATATAGCTGCTGAGTTGATATGAACTTCTGCCGTTTCAAAATATTCCATAAAATATTATGTTGTCATTTTATTTATGGATATGTTTAACATCCACTGTGCACCATTTCCCTTTACGTTCCGTTGAGTTTGCAAACTAATCTGGTTAACTGTCCAGAGGTGTTTTTTTTTATTACATTTCTGTCTGCATTATGTGCAATTATTCATTACATTTGAACATGGAGGTGATTTTAAGAGAATCACAGAATCCAGATGTCTTCTTCCTAAATGAACATATTGAAGAAAAAAAATGTGCCTTATTTTTTTACACTTCTTACATTTTTTAAGGACTATTGCATTGTTTTTGAGGGGTTGGTTTCTATTTGAACTGTATTATGTATTTTTTGTTTGGCATAATCCACAGCCGCCAGCAATGCTGTGATGAGTCTTTTTGTAGACTGAATGTGTGCCTGCGTTACCATGAACTCTGTGATTTTGCTAAATGCATAAACACCTTCCTGATGCAGGCAAATCGGAAATACCAATTGTTAAGCCAAGAAACTTACATTCTTCTGCAAATCATTTACTGACCATATGAGATGTTTGTGTCATCTAGTGCAAGTTAAAGGAATTGTTGTTTTTTTCTGTTTTGAAACCAAAAAAATTGTGGCATGCATTGCACAGAGCATGCCGGTATGATTAATTTGTTAGACCCAAGCAGAATATGTTATGCGTTATTGTGTCCAAGAATTACGCTTTTTGTTGTTTGTTTTTGAGGTTGGTTATGCTAGGGTTAATAGCATATTTAGTGGCGCTCCAAGAATTATTTAGAATTACAGAAGCGCTGTTCACATCAGTTTATAGAATCTACTGGATAAGAGTGATCCATCTTGATTAAATGGATTACATTATCCATCCAATAAAAATGTGGAACCTGATTTAGTTAGTATAAATCACTTTCTTTGCATTTGTTGGTTTTGCACAATTTAAACCAAAAGCCCCTTTTTCATAGCATTCTTGTTTATTTTCTTTTATAACACTTTGCAAACTTTTGAGAATTCGAAAATCCTTATGACCAGTCGTATGTCTGCACATCACAGCAACTGTAGAGCAAAATGCTGCAAAGTGATATAAAGTGCTACTTCTCTGCTGTTGCAAAACTGGAAAATTTCAATTAACTTGTTTTGTGAATTGACCTGTTCGTTAGATTTATTTGCATTCAATCCAGTATAGTCTGTTCTTGACTATTGCACTTTAAGTCCCCCTAATGGTCCCGACTCAAAAGTATGAAATGTGGTATGACCTGGGAGAACGGGATAAGAGTCCAAAATTGTAGGCTTGATTGGTGAGCGATTTGGTGGATTAGGTTGAAACACCCTATAGCTTTTTTTTTTTTTCCTTTCATTTGCTGCTATATCACCCATCCCTACTCTGTGCCATAAATTCCTCAAAACACCTTTGAATCTTTGTACTATGAGTTAATGTGTTCCAGAAAAACTATTTCTCCTTGTACCAGTATTCCATCGGGTGTGCTGAAAACAAATATTTTCTTGACTTATTTGCTCCAAGGTTTGGTTTTTTTTTTGTCATATTGAGATGAAACACATTCGGGTCTCATAGACTCCAGGGATGTCTGAATTGCTTTTCAAGTTGGATTTGCATTCAGCACGACGTCCTCAAATATTAAATTCCCAGACTCAGATTTGTGTAATAGTATACTTTTAGATATTTCAGTTAATTCAGTTTCACGCTCTTGGAAAAAAAAAACTCGCCACTTTATTGAAGTCTGTTTTATTCGTTACTCGATCTGGAGGTGAACCTGTGATGTACAGGTGACACAGCAGTGTTGTGGGCCGCACCGATAATTATAGATAATTTCATCCAATATAATGGATTATATATTAAATATTGACGCGCTTAGAAAATTGTTGCTTCTGTGCTCAACATATAGTGGGGTGATGCAATTTATCTTCATGGTCATGGCTGTGGAGAACTCAATTTGTAACTTCCAAAGGTAATTGTATAAAGAAAATACCAAGTATTAATGGGTTGATTGAAAATGGAGCATTGAGTTTCAAATATCCGTGCTCATCTATAGTTTATTAAAAACACGATTGAGAGAAATACCGAAATGTGATTTATCTTGTTTTCTCTGTAATAAAAAAAATAAATCCAGTTTTCTTCTGCTATTGTCTCCCATAAAATAAAGTATTGAGAATGTTTTGTTTTCTTAGAAGAATCTACCAATAATTTGATCTCATGCTGTATTATCTGATTGTATATTTTCCTTCTTTATTGAAATTGAATTGATAAAATTTTGATATTTTCTCTAATGATTTTTACATTTTAAATTGGGAGATGTGAATAAAATTACATTTTAATAAACTTCTCTGTTTTTTATTTGATACACAGCGGTAAAAAAAAATTCTGATATTCCTTGCATTTTAATACCAGTTGATAATTAGACTGAAAATTGAGTTTAAACCCTTCCCAATATGGAGACTTTGCATTTTTGTTTTTTTCCTCTCTTCTTCCAAGAACCATGACTACCTTTTTATTTTTCTGGCAATAACCATGTGAGGACAAATTGTACTACCAAATTATGTGATCCACTTTACCATGTGATATACCAGAAAATGGGGAAAAATGTGAAGTGCCTCAAAATTTTGGGGGGGGGAAACCCTGCAATTACACAATGCATCTTTGGGGATTAGTTTTTACGGCATTGATTGTGTGGTAAGAATTGCCTGGCAATATGACTTTCCAGGTCAGTATTAGAGAGGAGCAAACCCGTGGAAGCTCGGTTCAGCGGGTGCAGCTGAACCAAACTTCCACGGGTTCGGATTTGACCCGAAACCCAATGAAAGTCACTGATTGGTAGTTCGAGTCTCCGCCCACATACATCCACCTATAAGCAGAACACTTCTGGGGGAAGGTAGACAAGGGGATTTACATTTTCTGGGGGGTTGCACACTAAACTATACTGTTGTTGCCCCCAGCGCCAAGCATACCTGAGCGCACGATGCTCACGCAAGTGGACAGCAGACTTATAGCACCTGAACTCTGTTTTATTTTTTGTAAAGTCTGTGTTCAGACCAAACATTGAGCACTGAAAATCTGGTTCACTCTTCTCTAGTCACTATGATTTATAGCAATACCAAAGACTGATAGTTTTTTTTTTTTTTTTCTTTCTTTCTTTTGCTGTTGTTCTTAAGTGGAAATTGGTGTTTTTGCATGTCCAAAAAAACACAAATTTGAAGTGTAATTTTTTTTCTCTCCTTTAATGTAATGTGTTTAAATTTATATCGTGATAGATTACACTTTTACATACACAAGAATACCATGTGTATTTTTATTTTTTTTTTCATGAAGGGAAAAGTGTGATTCGAACTTTTTTTTTTTTTTAAATGCATATATAATTTTTTTTAAAACTCAAATTTTTTAAATTTTTTCTTTATAGAGAAAGCAAACAAAAACCACATCAGAAAATAATGGAGAGGGAAGACCTCCCATGTTCTAGCACAAGTGTATAAGTAATCGCTACAACATATTTTGTACTTGCTAAGTGCACGATGATTGCATTTAACCAACCCCTTAACTATCAGTGCAGATTAGAATCAAAGACCCTCACAAACTCCCTAAAAGTGCCTTGGAGACTTCTGGAATCCAATACTTTTTCCAGCCCTGACCACTTCACATTATCAAATGCTTATTCTGCATCCAAGGTGATCATGGCTGGAACTTCACTACCCTCCCCTAGCATCTATTGCTAACATTACTTTTCGAATCAAAAAAGTCCATGGAGCCTCTGTTAGGAGTCTCAACACGGAAACTAGCCAGATATCCGTCCGGGAAGGACCTAGCCAAGGAGTGGCTCTTTTTAGGAAACCACCGTAACCACCATATTAAGTGGCCCTTTTAGTCAATATCCAACTCTTTGACAATTTTAAAGATATGACCAGGGAAATACCAAATCTCCCCGAGATCAGTGATTGTTTTGTCCTGTTGGTCTACTAGGCATTGCTCTCACCTGGCTAGAATCCTACTCCACACTGATGAGGGGCAATATCCCGAAACAGATGTCTGGTCTGTGGATGGATACCTGGCCTTGGTATTTCCCTGGTCATATCTTTAATCTTGTCAAAGAGTTGGATATTGACTAAAAGGGCCAATTAATATGGTGGTTACGGTGGTTTCCTAAAAAGAGCCACTCCTTGGCTAGGTCCTTCCCAGAGGGATATCTGGCTATTTTGTGTTGAGACTCCTAACAAAGGCTCCACAGACTTTTTTGATTTGCATATTTCCCAGGGGGCAATGCACCTAGGATTTCACTGTGTTGAGCGCCCTCGGCTGCCGGCAGTGTTTTCTCTGGCTGGTCTCCCCGAGATCAGTGATTGTTTTAACATTACTTTTCGGACATTGGTCACTGCTGACCTTCCCTTTTCAAAACCTGCTTGGGGACGAGCTATAATGGTTGGTAGGACCAGCGCTAATCTGTTTGCTATCAGTTTGGATAGCATCTTAAGGTCCTGGTTTATCAATTATATAGGACGATAGCTAGAAGGATCATCAAAATTTTTACAGAATTTTAGAAAAAGCTTTATATATGCTGTATTGAGTATTGGGGAAATCGCAGTTCCCGACAAGATCTTTTTAGCACCCACCCTTGTTATTGTAGTATATATCTGTTCTTTCCAGGTCTTGGAGAAGTCGCCACTGAATCAGTCAGGACCCGGAGCCTTGAACATATTTAGCTCCCCTATAACTTATAACTCCAAGCACTTATTCTGTCATTTATTTGTGCATTCAAGTCATGTAATCTCTCTTACGAAAGCTGAGGTAATTTAATTCCCCTCAACAATCCGCTCTTAATACCCCCTCACAATACAAACTGGCATAAAAATTCCATAAGATGTCATTGATTTCTTTACGATTAGTAGTCCCATTCCCGTCCTGTCTGGTCAAAATTGCTATGCGAGTTGTCGATCGTCGGCCCCTTGCGAGATTGGCAAGGAGTCTCCAGCCTTATTACAAAACCTGTGAAGATCCAACTCCTGTTGCGATCTATAGAAATTCTCTCATGTCCACAAACTCCTCAAATTTCTCCCTAATCACCAGCGAACATTCTTTTCTAGTTTGTAAAGGGAGCCTTTAAATAGGTGGTATAAGCCTCAATGCCAAACTCACCTCCTGAAACTTAAAACCACCTGTCTTCATCTAGGAATGAAACTGCATTGAAATCTCCCCCAACTACTTTATTGGGAGCATTATCTGATAGAATCTTGCCTGTTAGAGTGGCATAATATGGCTTTTGATCTGCATTGGGTGCATAAACATTGTGAATGCTACAGTTGCCCTGTGGACTGGGTATGGTCAGGTGGGTGTGTACCTTCCCTCCTCATCTTTCTCCTGAGCTTCAACAGTGTGTGTAAAACTTTTATTAATCAAAACTAGAACCCCCTGCTTTCCTGCCCACTGATGGAGACCCATACACTCCTAGCCACATTTTATTCATGCAAAAAAGTCACTCAATGGTAAGAGTCTCCTGCAGTAAAGCGATGTCCACTTTAAACAGCGTAAAACCATGTTATATTTGTGTGGTGACCGCAGCCCCTTAACATTCAACATAATGATTTTAACGATTATCTAGACTTAGCATATCATCTGACCTGAGTCGTGCCGTGTAAAATTTTACCCCTGGAGAGGACTCATCCAATTTTTCCAATTGTCTCCTGATCAAAAAACATTGCCCCCCTAGAACTAAGGTAACCAAAAACATATAAACTCTTGATGGCAACCAGCTAAAAGCATGTGAAACACAGAATTCGTGACTTCCATTTTTTCTGAGATTTACTTCACTCACCCACAGGCTCCAGACTTAATATCAAGTTGTACATAGTCCAATTGCCCAAATCACTTATATTCACTCCCTCTCTTACATAGAAAATCAGGCTAACAGATAGGGAAGAGAGGGGTATGAGAGACTAGAGGCAAGAAAAAATTAGAAAGAAGGGGAAGGGACAAAGGCCAAGTAATTTAATTATTGAATTGTTATTTAAAGAGAACTAAAGGGCAGACACACTCAGATCAAGCAGGGGAAAGAAGAGCCAGAGGGGCCCAAAGGATAAGCAAAGAAATACGGCCAAAAGTAAAATTGCCTGGTCAGATTATAGGAAGAGTAAGAAGTAAAGAGGAAAAAGCTAGGGGTGCTCAGGTGTAGAGGGTCGAAAGTAAGATTAGCGATGACCAGTTGAGGGGGAAATGGTCAATGAAAGGGAAGTAAGAAGCAGACTGTTAGGCTGGTTTCAGATGTCCTTGTTTAATCAGGTACTAGTCACATGCGTGGTTATGGTCACACGTGTGTTATACGTGTCACGCGTGTGACATGCGTGTTTGCATACGTATGGCACGTAGCGGGTAAAACGCGTGTCTCTGCAATGAAAAGATATTCTATATTTACCTGTATCCAGCGATGCTCTCTTCTGCTCTGCTGCCTCCCGCTCCTAACCCCCGCTCATTATTTTCATTGATTATTCACTGCCTGAGGATTTGGAAGCCAGAGCATCGCGGAGACAGTGCTGGTGACACGTTAGTATACAGCAGTTTGTGCAGTTACATCCATGGGGTCATCGGAGTTCCGAATGAACTCTCATGAACCCCTGGAAGTCACCATCGTGACACTCGCTGTAGCACAGTTGTCACAGGGTGTCATCAGAGTTCATTGGGAAATCCGATGACCTCCTGCACGTCCCTGCACACACACTGCTGGCAGGATACTCACCTGTCACTAGCGATGTCCCCAGTGATGCTGTCCTCGGCGGTGCTGTCTCCAGCGCTGTTACCGCGATGCCCCTACTCCCAACTGCTCACTGCAGTGAATAAT
Source organism: Anomaloglossus baeobatrachus (assembly GCF_048569485.1). Classification (NCBI taxonomy): domain Eukaryota; kingdom Metazoa; phylum Chordata; class Amphibia; order Anura; family Aromobatidae; genus Anomaloglossus; species Anomaloglossus baeobatrachus. The sequence continues at coordinate 802,906,788 of NC_134353.1, read as the reverse complement.
CAATGAAAATAATGAGCAGTGGTCAGGAGCGGGAGGTAGCAGAGCCGGAGACAGCATCGCTGGATACAGGTAAATATAGAAAATCGTTTTATTTAAAAACCCGTGTTTTCTCTGGTCCGTGTCACACTGATGTCACACGGATCACATCAGTATGCGGTCCGTGTGACACCTGTGCTCCCGGAGAAAAAACTGATACATCTCCATGTGAAATAGCGGGGCCACACAGTCCATGTGAGTACACAATAGAGTAACATGGGTATGTGTGATATCAATGTTAAAACCGGATGTCACATGTACCTAAAACACAGACGTCTGAAAACAGCCTTAGGCCCCCTTCACACGTCCGTGAAAAACACGCACGTGTGTTACGGGCCGTTTTTCGGGTCCGTGTCCCGTTTGTGTCCGTTTTTATGGTCCGTGTGGCACCTGTGTGAATTGCGTATGCTAGCCGTGTTTGTGTGTAGAACGTCCGTGTGTGCGTGTGGAATTAACGTGTATGTGTACGTGGAATGTCCGTGTGGAATGTCCGTGTGTGTGATGCACAATGTCGTTTATAAATGTCAGCTGACAGCAGACAGAGTTGCGCGATGAGAATGAACTCGGGTGAACTTCATCCTCATACCGCGGCTCTGTCTGTGTCGAGTACTGATTAGCGGTCACCTGTGAAGGATTCACCGGTGACCGCTAATCCCCCGAGTGACTGAGGTTTCCCCCCCTCTCTCATACTCACCGTTCCTCGATCCCCGGCGCGGCGCTGCACGGCATTCACACTGCTGCGGCGGCTTTATTATTTTGAAAAAGCCGGCCGCTCAAACAATCTCCTATTCCCTGCTTTCCCTGCCCACCGGCGCCTATGATTGGTTGCAGTGAGAAACGCCCCCACACTGAGTGACAGGTGCCTCACTGCACCCAATCACAGCAGCCGGTGGGCGTGTCTATACTGTGCAGTGAAATAAATAAATAATTAAAAAAAAACGGGGTGCGGTCCCCCCAATTTTAATGCCAGCCAGATAAAGCCATACGGCTGAAGGCTGGTATTCTCAGGATGGGGAGCTCCACGTTATGGGGAGCCCCCCACCCTAACAATATCAGTCAGCAGCCGCCCAGAATTGCCGCATACATTATATGCGACAGTTCTGGGGCTGTACCCGGCTCTTCCCGATTTGCCCTGGTGCTTTGGCAAATCGGGGTAATAAGGAGTTAATGGCAGCCCATAGCTGCCACTAAATCCTAGATTAATCATGTCAGGCGTCTATGAGACACCCTCCATGATTAATCTGTAAATTACAGTAAATAAACACACACACCAGAAAAAAATCCTTTATTAGAAATAAAAAACACACACATATACCCTGGTTCACCACTTTAATCAGCCCCAAAAAGCCCTCCATGTCCGGCGTAATCCAGGATGGTCCAGCGTCGCATCCAGCGCTGCTGCATGGAGGTGACCGGAGCTGCAGAAGACACCGCCGCTCCGGTCACTTCCACGCAGCAAATGAGGTGAGTAGCGCGATCAGCTGAGCTGTCACTGAGGTTACCCGCTGTCACTGGATCCAGTAACAGCGGGTAACCTCAGTGACAGCTCAGCTGATCGCGCGGCTGTCTTCATTAGCTGAGTGGAGGTGACAGGAGCGGCTGTGTCTGCTGCAGCTCCGGTCACCTCCATGCAGCAGAGCTGGATGCGACGCTGGACCATCCTGGATGACGCCGGACATGGAGGGCTTTTTCGGGCTGATTAAAGTGGTGAACCAGGGTATATGTGGGTGTTTTTTATTTCTAATAAAGGATTTTTTCTGGTGTGTGTGTTATTTACTGTAATTTACAGATTAATCATGGAGGGTATCTCGGTGAGACGCCTGACATGATTAATCTAGGATTTAGTTGCAGCTATGGGCTGCCATTAACTCCTTATTACCCCGATTTGCCAAAGCACCAGGGCAAATCGGGAAGAGCCGGGTACAGCCCCAGAACTGTCGCATATAATGTATGCGGCAATTCTGGGCGGCTGCTGACTGATATTGTTAGGGTGGGGGGCTCCTCATAACGTGGAGCTCCCCATCCTGATAATACCAGCCTTCAGCCGTATGGCTTTATCTGGCTGGCATTAAAATTGGGGGGGACCGCACGCCGTTTTTTTTTAATTATTTATTTATTTATTTATTTATTTTACTGCACAGTATAGACACACCCACCGGCTGCTGTGATTGGGTGCAGTGAGGCACCTGTCACTCAGTGTGGGGGCGTGTCTCACTGTAACCAATCATAGGCGCCGGTGGGGAAAGCAGGGAATAGGAGATTGTTTAATGAGCGGCCGGCTTTTTCAAAATAGTAAAAGCCGCCGCAGCAGTGTGAATGCCGTGCAGCGCCACGCCGGTGATCGGGGAACGGTAAGTATGAGACAGGGGGGGAAACTGACCGACAGACTGTGAGAGAGGGACAGACAGACAGACAGACAGAGAGACCGACCGACGGACTCGGGGAGATTGACCGACATACACAGAAATAGAAAGAATAGCCGACATCACTAGAAATAAAAACACCAAACGGACACGGACTATAGGTAGATGCATACGTGTTTACTAACGTGTGTGCACATACCCATAGACTTTCATTGTGTCCACGTGTGCGTGCTCCGTGCAGATAACGGACATGCATCCGTGCAAAACGCAAACACATACGGATCACGGACACGCACACACGGACATAATGAAATAACGCACGTGTGACCACAATCATAGATTAACATTGGTGCACATTTGGCCGTGTCTCCGGTATATACGGAAACGGACCAAACACGCACGTGTATCACGGACGTGTGAAGGGGGCCTTAGAGGAAGGGGAGAGAAAAAAAACCAAAGGACAGATCAGGGAGAAAAGAAGGATCCAAAGCTCGGTCGCAAGATACTAAGGGCCCTGCTATGCATGAAAACCTAAACCCAGCTGAAGATACAGGGGGAGAGCTCGGGAGAAAAGGGTCTCTCCCCCAACCTGAGCCTCTGTACCTGGACCTACCAAACTCAGATTATAAAAAAGATTATTAATCCAGTCCCTTTGTCCATAGCTCAAGTATGGCTATTTCTTCCTCCCCTCCTCATGGGCATTGGCCCGGATTGTCGTTGCTCTTTCAGGCTGGGACTCTGTTTCCGGAACCACGCCTGCTCCATCCCGGATCCGTCCCTGACAGTAGCTGATACTGGAGAGGGCCTCACAGTGTCTTTGTTGCTGAGCTCACCTCCCTCCTGTGTCACACTACTCACACCGCTCAGAAAGTGACCCTCTGCCTCCACAGGGTCCCGAAAAGTCCAGGTGGAAGCGTCCTGACCTCTCACCTTCAATATGGCAGGGTATAAAAGTTGAAATTTGACCTTCTTGCAATAAAGCGCTATACACACTTTAACTGACATCCTAACTTCTACATTAACAGCCAGGGTTGGTATGAGTACTGTCCCTGGCTGCTTAACTCTCTAAGGCGGGCTTCACATCAACGGTATTCTGCAGCAATGCCGGATCCGGCAGAAATGTGTTTCACTTCAATGCATTTCCTATGGACTCGCGGCAAGTTCCGGTCACATGCAGTTGTGTATGACGCACACAACTGTATGTGACCTGAACTTGCCACTGATGTGAAGCCCACCTAAATGCTGTAACCAATAGTTTTCATGGAATTTGGAAGACTGTAGGGAGGGAGAAGGCACCCTCTTTGACTCCATTGACCTCCCCCCACACCCAACCCTGCCACGTAATCGCAAGGTGCTAGTGTTAGTCATGGCAAATGAAGGTCAGACAGTATCCTCTGGTTTTGCCATGTACTGTGGCCTGTTAAGACCTTTAATAATCCATGTTTATCAAGTATCCTACTGTAAAACTGATAGGTCTAAAAATATTTTTTTTTAATAAAAAACAATCAGAAAAATGTTTTGACAATAAAAACTCCATTTTATGAAAAACTAATTGTACATGGTGTCATGTAGCAAAACAAAAAATAGAATCTGCATAAATCTGGTATCACTATAATTGTACTGATCTGAATAATAAAGCTCTCATCATTTTTGGTGCTCAATAAATGGTGGGAAAAAAAAATCTTGAACTGCTCTTTTTTTTGTTCATTTTAGCTCCTAAAAAATGTTAGCTCTTAAAACTGTGTTGGAAAACCATATTTTTTAAAGAAAGAGACTAATTCACCAACATTGGCATAGCTCACCCTCATGCTAAGACATTCTTGCTGAAGTAGAAGGCGCCAAATTCATTAAGAGGGGCATGCTACACTACACCAGAAATGCTACTCTGGTCGGGAGCAATTCTGACATACAAAATGCCTGCACTCTTGATGAATTTTAAGGTCCACCATGGCCATGCTCCCATCCCAGCTCCGCCCATTTCATTAAAGCCGATTCAAAGTAGCATGAAAACTCCAGAATTCATAAAATGTTTGGCCGATATTCAGTTGCCTCCAAATTTTGTGACTTTTCTTAACGTTTGTCAGTTCTTTGGCATAGAAGCTTTGCTGAATTGGTTAAAGAGTTTTTAATATACAAAAGTATCAAAACATGAAAAATAGGGCTGTGGAGTCGGTATAAAATGCACCGACTCCGCCTTCTCAAATATATAATAAATTGGGTCCAGCGTGCAATGCAGAATGTGCTGAATATTTTTCCATAGGAATTGGGAAAGTTATGAAATGTCCTATAAATGGCTGTTCTACAGTATTCCTGATCAAAGGCTACATTCACACACAGTGTTTTTGCTTCGTTTTTTGAGGATATGTTTGTCAGCTGCAAAAGCAGATCAGCTTTTTAAAAAACCGCATCACCTGAATGGTTTTTGAGATCATAAATAATGCTTTCAATAGCAAAAGCAGATTAGAAAAAAGGCCACACAAACTAACATGCTCATTCTTTGTGAGGATACTCACAAAACGATGTGTCTGAATGTCCTATCTTTTCACCCATTGCCTTTGCTGTGTGCCCAGAGTCACTGCATTTCACTGAATTATTTTGCCATCAATGTTCGATATGTTTGTAACAAGAAAGAAATTGTTAGAAAGACACTGGCAGTAAAAGATAGTAAAGCGCATCACAGCAGCCAGTCTCTACAGGCCTTAGTGGAAAAAGTTCTGCAAGATTACAAACTCAAAAAAGAACAGGTTCTTGCCATTGTAATGGACAATGCTTCAAACTTGATAAGTACAATTAAACTGATGAATGAGAGTAATGAACAACAGCTAAAAGAAAATTAAGAATTTAGTATGTTTGAGATGGAGCCACGGTGCTGCTCATGTAACTGATGAACAAGCGGATATTACAACAGAAGAACAGCAAAATGATAATTTAGGACTAGATGATCTTGTTGAAGCTGCTTCAAAACACTTTCATATTCATCACATGCGCTGTGTTGTGCACATGCTGGAGCTGGCAATAAGAGAGAGTCTGCCAGAGGGACCCCTGTTTAACACATCCGGCTTTTCACCGGTTTGGCGGATGCGGCGCACTGCAGTACAGTGTATACAGTACAGTGACAGCGCGACAAATGCCGGTCACATGCTGTCATGTGACCGGAGCATGTGACCCGGAACTTGCGACGCTGCCACTGTACTGTATCGTACTGTACTGGCGTGCGCCGCATCCGCCAACCCGACGAAAAGCCAGATGTGTGAAACTGGGAGGACATGCTGGAAATCTAATTGGAAAAGTGAGGAAGTTGGTTATTGCTGTCAGAACCCCTAAAATTGATTCCATCTTGAAGAGACGTGCTGGGAAAGGGGCAATTATTGATCAAGCCACTCGGTGAGGCAGCACTTATTTAATGACTGAGCGATTTCTTGAACTAAAATTGTTTCTTATAGATATGGTGAACCCTCAAGTAACCATAAATGAAGGTCAATGGACACAGGTGGCTGAATTGAAGGAATTGCTTAATCACCCATTTACTGTGACTAAAAAATTACAAGCTGAAGATTTAACTCCTGGCATTTTCATAAGGGAGTGGAAGAACTTGCTATTTTGCCTGTCCCAAAGAGGAGGTTTAATCGCAGATGGCATTTCTGCTTCCAATGAGACATAGCTATTGGAAAATAAAATTCTTCTGGCAGCTGTTTTTGTGGACCCAAGTCATCGTATACTGCTTGATGATCAACAGCTTACTAAAGGAAAAGAAGCTTTGAGTGAAGTAGCAGTTAGGATGAGCGGCTACAGGACTGCCAGGCGCAAGAGGACTTGGGGCCTGACAGTGCTACTGCTGCCATATCTTCATACTCATCAGATGAGGAGTTTAACTTTGACAAGTATTTGGATGACATGGGGCAGGCAAAGCGTTGCCGCAAGGAAAAAGATTTCACTCTGTCTCCTATAGCAGCAGATTGACCAGATTTCAGTAAAATTTTTCACTTGCTCTCAAAGAAATAGAAAAATTCAACCGTTCATCAAAACTGACTCTGCATGAGACAATTTCTTTATACCCGGAAATTGTTAGAGATGTTGCCCATGTGGTTACGGCTTTGCTTCCAACCCAAGTTACTGTAGAGAGGTTGTTCTCTAGCCTTAAAATTATTAGGTCAGATTTGAGGTCATCTACGAAGGAGGATCTGATGGAGGCAATTCTATTTCTTAGAACAAATTCATAGACTGCACAAATGTTATTTAGCATGTTTTTGTTGAAAACTGTTTTTTGCCACTTACATAGTTTATTATATAGTGTTATATATAACACTAGGTAATACATTATGTAAGTGGCAAAAACCGTTGTCAACAAAAACATACTAAATAACATTTGTGCAGTCTATGAATTTGTTCTAAGAAATATTAGGTCAGATTTGAGGTCATCTACGAAGGAGGATCTGATGGAGCCAATTCTATTTCTTAGAACAAATTCATAGACTGCACAAATGTTATTTAGTATGTTTTTGTTGAAAACTGTTTTTGCCACTTACATAATGTATTACATAGTGTTAGTTTATTATATAGTGTTATATATAACACTATATAATAAACTATGTAAGTGGCAAAAAACAGTTTTCAACAAAAACATGCTAAATAACATTTGTGCAGTCTATGAATTTGTTCTAAGAAATAGAATTGCCTCCATCAGATCCTCCTTCGTAGATGACCTCAAATCTGACCTAATAATTTTAAGGCTAGAGAACAACCTCTCTACAGTAACTTGGGTTGGAGGCAAAGCCGTAACCACATGGGCAACATCTCTAACAATTTCCGGGTATAAAGAAATTGTCTCATGCAGAGTCAGTTTTGATGAACGGTTGAATTTTTCTATTTCTTTGAGAGCAAGTGAAAAATTTTACTGTAATCTGGTCAATCTGCTGCTATAGGAGACAGAGTGAAATCTTTTTCCTTGCGGCAACGCTTTGCCTGCCCCATGTCATCCAAATACTTGTCAAAGTTAAACTCCTCATCTGATGAATATGAAGATATGGCAGCAGTAGCACTGTCAGGCCCCAAGTCCTCTTGCGCCTGGCAGTCCTGTAGCCGCTCATCCTAACTGCTACTTCACTCAAAGCTTCTTTTCCTTTAGTAAGCTGTTGATCATCAAGCAGTATACGATGACTTGGGTCCACAAAAACAGCTGCCAGAATAATTTTATTTTCCAATAGCTATGTCTCATTGGAAGCAGAAATGCCATCTGAGATTAAACCTCCTCTTTGGGACAGGCAAAATAGCAAGTTCTTCCACTCCCTTATGAAAATGCCATTATGTAAGTGGCAAAAACAGTTTTCAACAAAAACATACTAAATAACATTTGTGCAGTCTATGAATTTGTTCTAAGAAATAGAATTGCCTCCATCAGATCCTCCTTCGTAGATGACCTCAAATCTGACCTAATATTTCTTAGAACAAATTCATAGACTGCACAAATGTTATTTAGTATGTTTTTGTTGAAAACGGTTTTTGCCACTTACATAATGTATTACATAGTGTTATATATAACACTATATAATAAACTATGTAAGTGGCAAAAAACAGTTTTCAACAAAAACATGCTAAATAATAACATTTAGTATAATGCTTATATTTAAGTGAAAAATGTATTGTAGTACAATGTGAACATCAAAAATGTAATCATTTTTATGATACAATAATCAAGATATTTAGATAGAACATAAAATATATTTATTGGAATACAACTTTAGAACACAAAAAACTAATAAATTGTAAATATGTAATACAATATGTAATATATATATATATATATATATATATATATATATATATACATATATATACAGTGGTACCTCGCTTAACGAGTAACCCACTTAACGAGAATTTCGCTTAACAAGCAATGCTTTCTGTAAATTTGTAACCCGCTTTACGAGAAAGCTTTGCTGGACGAGCAAAATTCTCACCGCACACACTTCCGGTTTCGTACATCCACCGCGCTCTAACCCGCACTTGCAGTCCACACAAACAAACACATGTACGCACAAACACACACATGCACGCACACACATACAGTATTATGCTCACCTTACCTTCCGCCGGCCTCATGGTTCTTGTAGTTCATAGGTGCATCGCGGCGAACTACAAGTACCATGAGGCCGGCAGTGGAACGGAAGGTAAGGTGAGCATATAATATGTGTACCTTCCGTTTCATCGCCGGTCTCCTGGGTCCTGTAGTGCGGCGCTCCGCTCCACTCCAGGCATCCAGGCATCCATAGCGACGAAGCAGGAACTTCCTGGTTCCTGTCACCACTACTAAAAAGGCAGCACGCTGGCCAATCAGAGGCAAGCGGCTCTGCCTTTGACATCAGCGCTCTGGCAGGAAGTTCCGCCCTCGTCGTTATGGTTACCCGATACACGTCCCGCACCGGAGAACAGCAAGTCCCAGGAGACCGGCGATGGAACGGAAGGTAAGGTGAGCATATAATATGTGCGTGTGCTTGTGTGTTTGTGTGTGTTTGTACTTGTTTGTGTGCGTAATGATAGAATAGGGGACCAGGATGGGACATTTAACACATTGTGGAATGAATTGTCAGCATTGCAATGATTTCCTATGGGAAATCTTGCTTTGCTGAACGAGTAACTTGATTAACAAGCACAGTCCCAGAACGGATTGTTCTCGTCAAGCAAGGTTCCACTGTATGTATAATATATATATACATATATATATATATATATATATATATATATATATATATATATATATATACACACACACACAAGATATATATGTAATCTACTGTATATTAGATAGTGTATTACATATTTACAGTTTATTGCAGTTTTTTGTGTTCTAAAGTTGGATTCCAATAAATATATTTTATGTTCTATCCAAATATCTTGATTATTGTATCATTAAAAATGATTAAATGTCTGATGTTCACATACACATGTTCATGTACTACAATAAATTTTTCACTTAACTATAAGTAATATACAGTGCCTACAAGTAGTATTCAACCCCCTGCAGATTTAGCAGGTTTACACATTCGGAATTAACTTGGCATTGTGACATTTGGACTGTAGATCAGCCTGGAAGTGTGAAATGCACTGCAGCAAAAAAGAATGTTATTTCTTTTTTTTTTTTTTTTTAAATTGTGAAAAGCTTATTCAGAGGGTCATTTATTATTCAACCCCTCAAACCACCAGAATTCTGTTTGGTTCCCCTAAAGTATTAAGAAGTATTTCAGGCACAAAGAACAATGAGCTTCACATGTTTGGATTAATTATCTCTTTTTCCAGCCTTTTCTGACTAATTAAGACCCTCCCCAAACTTGTGAACAGCACTCATACTTGGTCAAAATGGGAAAGACAAAGGAGCATTCCAAGGCCATCAGAGACAAGATCGTGGAGGGTCACAAGGCTGGCAAAGGGGTACAAAACCCTTTCCAAGGAGTTGGGCCTACCTGTCTCCACTGTTGGGAGCATCATCCGGAAGTGGAAGGATTATGGAACTACTGTTAGCCTTCCACTGCCTGGACAGCCTTTGAAAGTTTCCACCCGTGCCGAGGCCAGGCTTGTCCGAAGAGTCAAGGCTAACCCAAGGACAACAAGGAAGGAGCTCTGGGAAGATCTCATGGCAGTGGGGACATTGGTTTCAGTCAATACCATAAGTAACGTACTCCACCACAATGGTCTCCGTTCCAGACGAGCCCGTAAGGTACCTTTACTTTCAAAGCGTTATGTCAAGGCTCGTCTACAGTTTGCTCATGATCACTTGGAGGACTCTGAGACAGACTGGTTCAAGGTTCTCTGGTCTGATGAGACCAAGATCGAGATCTTTGGTGCCAACCACACACGTGACGTTTGGAGACTGGATGGCACTGCATACGACCCCAAGAATACCATCCCTACAGTCAAGCATGGTGGTGGCAGCATCATGCTGTGGGGCTCTTTCTCAGCCAAGGGGCCTGGCCATCTGGTCCGCATCCATGGGAAGATGGATAGCACGGCCTACCTGGAGATTTTGGCCAAGAACCTCCGCTCCTCCATCAAGGATCTTAAGATGGGTCGTCATTTCATCTTCCAACAAGACAACGACCCAAAGCACACAGCCAAGAAAACCAAGGCCTGGTTCAAGAGGGAAAAAATCAAGGTGTTGCAGTGGCCTAGTCAGTCTCCTGACCTTAACCCAATTGAAAACTTGTGGAAGGAGCTCAAGATTAAAGTCCACATGAGACACCCAAAGAATCTAGATAACTTGGAGAAGATCTGCATGGAGGAGTGGGCCAAGATAACTCCAGAGACATGTGCCGGTCTGATCAAGTCTTATAAAAGACGATTATTAGCTGTAATTGCAAACAAGGGTTATTCCACAAAATATTAAACCTAGGGGTTGAATAATAATTGACCCACACTTTTATGTTGAAAATTTATTAAAATTTAACTGAGCAACATAACTTGTTGGTTTGTAAGATTTATGCATCTGTTAATAAATCCTGCTCTTGTTTGAAGTTTGCAGACTCTAACTTATTTGCATCTTATCAAACCTGCTAAATCTGCAGGGGGTTGAATACTACTTGTAGGCACTGTATGTAGGAGTCGTGGAGTCGGAGTCGGTGCAAGGGAAATTGAGGAGTCGGCGTCGAAGGTTTGGCTTACCGACTCCACAGCCCTGATGAAAAACATACATTACTCACAAAAAGTTAGGGATATTTGGCTTTTGGGTGAAATTTATGGAAAACTTAAAGTTTACACTATAGTGATATTTTATCATGAATGTAGGGCATTTAAGTAGAAGCATGCAATGGTCATTTCCTCATGTCAAGTTATTGAAACAAAAGCCAACATTGGTGGTTATACCCTTCCAAAAAAGGGTCAATGTCTCAATAACTTGTCATGTGGCCTTGAGCATCAATTACAGCTAACTACGACATCTCATGCTGTTCACAAATCGAATTATCGTCTGATGAGGCATGGTATCCCACTCTTCTTCAAGTGTGGTCATCAGGTCATTGAAGTTCTGGGGGGCAGTTTAAAGCCTGTACACTGTGACTGAGCTGATCCATAGGTTTTCTATTTGATTCAGGGCTGGAAAAAATGCAGGTCACTCCATTTGTGGCACCCCAGTTTCCAGCAGCCGTTCGCTAATGATGCAACCCCATGAGCTGGAATATGGTCATCCATGAAATTGAAATTAGGCCTGTGTGTTCATGCAGAGGCACAGTGACTGGATTAATGATGTTATTCAAGTGGTAGGGGGCTTGTCACTATACCACTTGGGCAGTTTTGTATTGGCTAGACACACATGCCCAACCTGTAACACCACCAGCAAAGGCTTGTATGGGGACACCAGTGGCTGATGTATAGTGCTGTCATTGATGTCTCCAACATCGGTGGTGGCTCTCATTTCTTCAAGTATGAATCGACTTTAATCATTGCATAGCACTGTAGCCCATTGTCACCTCATCCCAAGTAGATGCTCTCTGGCCCATGCAAGATGGTCAGGTACCCTTGCAGGTCATCTATCATGCAGACCACGCTGATGTAAATGGTTTTGAATGGTCTTACATGACTCCTGCATGCCTCTCATGTCCTTTAAATGTGCCTGGTTTTGTGTGGCATTCATCATCCTGTTCTGAAGGGCATTGTTCACAATAAAGTGGTCATCAGTGTGGGATGGGGCCAAAGAACATCCACTTCTATGGCTTTCTATAATTCTTCCAGTTTATCGCTGTTGCAACCTACTGATGACACTCTAAGCTCAGTGGCTACTTCTGCTTGAGAACATCCTGCTTAAAGTCTCGCAATGACGAGGTACTGTTGATCACTTGTTAGGTGTCGTCTTTGTCTCATGATATCAAAATGTAAACAGCATGAGGAGGACTTTTTAAGTACTAATTCTAATTAAACCTCCAAATTTATTTGAAATGATTCGAGTATCAAACACCACTTGTGAATTTTGCCATTAAGCTCCTTGTTAGAGAACCACAAGTTGTGCAAAAACTACTGATATATTCAACAGTTGGACATGTGCATTCAAAAGTTTAGTTAAAGTCACATTAAGTTCACCTGAAAATGTTATAGTGCATTTCATACTTAAATTTCACCATCAAGCCAAATATTCCTAACTTTTTAGTTTATATAAATCTGGTAAAGTATTGTAACACAGGGCTACAAAAAATATTTTTTGTAATCATTGCAGGTGACTTGTACTTTTCTGAATCATCTTTTTATCCTTATATCAATAATGTATATAGTTTTTCGGTAGTACGTACAGTTTTCATGGAGCAGCATCATTATAAGATATAGGAAATATACTGGCGACATTAAGAAAACAGTAAGGCAACTTTCACATTGCATTTTTCCCTACGTCCACAGGTCCCGTCGGGGCATCCGTCCAGACCGCCCCTCCCCCACTCTGCAAAGCGTGCTCCGGACGCATGCGCCCGACAGGGCCATTCACTGTCATGGAGCACACTGCGTTAGCGTGTGCGGTGTTTTGTGCCTTTTTATGCACATATACGTTTCTGCAGACGGACACCTGAATGTAGAGGAGTACGTTCGGGTGTCCGTCTGCAGAAACGTATATGTGCAAAAAATGGCACAAAACAGAGCACACGCTAACGCAGTGCGCTCCATAACAGTGAATGGCCCTGTCGGGCGCATGCGTCCGGAGCACGCTTTGCAGAGTGGGGGAGGGGCGGTCCGGACGGATGCCCCGACGGGACCTGTGGACGTAGGGAAAAATGCAATGTGAAAGGGGCCTAATCTGCATATCAAAAAAAAAATGCTTCACCTTACAAAACAGTTTTTATTGAACCAAAATATTTTCACATGAAAAATAGAAACCAAAATATGAGCAGAAATGAAATCTGCAGGGGGTTGAATATATGTATGTATATATATATGTATATATATATATATATATATATTATATATATATATGTATATATATATGTATATATATTATATATATATATTATATATATATTATATAAATATATATATATTATATATATATATATATATTATATATATATATATATATATATGTATATATTATATATATATATATATATATATATATATATATATATATATACCGTAACATCCAACAGTAATCTGCCATCATCGAGTCATTCCAAAAACCCTGGTAGCGGTGTTCCATTACTTTAATGTCCTGGTAAAACCGCTCGCCTTGTTCATTGTTTACAGCCCCAAGATTTTGATGGGAAAAAAAATCTAAATCTGAATGCAAAAAGTGCATTTTCAGAGACATGCGACATCCAAGACACTGATATGCATTTAGCAGTTCCTCAACATCTTCAACATATTCTGGAGATTTATTTCTTCCTAAGAAGTTTTCACAGATCCACTTGAAGCTTTTCCAAGATTTCAATTCCTTATCATTTAGAGTTCCTACAAACACATCATCTCCAGTCATAAGCTCTCTGATCTGAAGACCAACAAATACCCCTTCCTTCAGTTTTGCTGGTGAAATGCTGGAGAATTTCTGTGAAATGTACTGTGGAACCCTGTGAATTTGTCTTTGGCTTTCACAAAGTTTTAATAAATCCCAACTTTCTATGTAGTGGAGGAAGAAAGATTTTTGTTGGAACAACTAAACGATTATGCTGAACATTGTCTCTACTTGGAGCATAGATGTTTCTATGTCCCCAATCACGACGAACATAACGCTTTACTGTATTTCTACTGTCCCATAAACAAGAGAAGCAAAAATATTTTGTGAAACCTCCTTGCATTCCCATTAGAAGACCAATCACTTTCAAATCTCCACAGATATTCCATTGATAATGGTTATATTGTATAGCATTCAAAACAACTGACAGATTTTCATAACTTTCCTTTAGAGGACATGAGTGAACAGTAGGGATTGATGGTTTCATATTTCCATTGTGAAGCAACACTGCTTTCAAACTTCTCCGGGATGAGTCAATAAACAATTGCAAATCTGCAATAAAATACTCTTAATTCAGTTCTTCAAAGATGTCATTCACATTAACCCCTTCAGCCCCCGGGCGCTTTCCGTTTTTGCATTTTTGTTTTTTGCTCCCCTTCTTCTGAGAGCCATAACTTTTCTATTTTTCTGTCAATCTTGCCATATGAGGGCTTGTTTTTTGCGGGACGAGTTGTACTTTTAAGGAAAACCATAAGTTTTACCATATAGTGTACTGGAAAACAGCAAAAAAATTCCAAGTGTGGAAAAACTGCAAAAAAGTGTGATCACACAATAGTTTTTGGGATGTTTTATTCACCGTGTTCACTATATGATAAAACTGATGTGTGGGTGGGATGCCTGAGCTTTGTGCGAGTTTGTAGACACCAAACATGCATAGGTTTACTTGCATCTAAGGGGTTAAAAAAAATCACAAGCTTGTCCAATAAAAGTGGCGTATGTTTTGCGCCATTTTCCGAAACCCATAGCTTTCTCATTTTTTGGGATCTATGGCTCAGTGACAGCTTATTTTTTGCGTCTCGAGCTGACATTTTAATGGTACTATTTTTGCACAGATGCTACGTTTTGATTGCCTGTTATTGCATTTTGCGTAAAACTTGCGTCAACCAAAAAACGTAATTTTGGCGTTTGGAATTTTTTTGCCGCTATGCCGTTTACCACTCAGATTAATTGATTTTATATTTTGATAGATCAGGCATTTCTGAACACGGTGATACCAAATATGTGTATTTTTTTTTTAACCCTTTAATTTTTAATGGGGTGAAAGGGGGGGATTTGAACTTTTAGCTTTTTGGGGTTTTTTATTTTTTAAAACTTTTTTTTACTTTTTTTTTGTTTTACTAGTCCCCCTAGGGGGCTATAGCGATCAACAATGCGATTGCTCTGCCCTATCTGCTGATCACAGCTACACAACTGTAAACAGCAGATATGATCACTTCCTGATTTACTTGGCTTCGGGCCGAGTGAAACCGAAAGTGACTCATGATAGCTACAGGCGTCATTACATGACCCTGTGCTACCATGGTAACCACCAAAAGTCACGTGATCACGCACGTGACTTCCGGTGGGGGCAGCGGTAAGTGAAAATCATGGCTGTGCGCATATACATCTCGCTGCCAGACTTTGGTAGTGAGATGTAAGGGGTTAAATGTTGCGAGTGGAAGCGATTCCACTCGTAACATGCAGGCACACATGTCAGCTGTTGAAAACAGCTGATATGTGCACGGATCGCCGCGACTTGCCCACGGCAGGGAGCGGGGATTAACCTCACCTCACGATCCATGACGGATAGCTCCGTCATGGGTCATGAAGGGGTTAATACAGTACACCATTGGTCCATCAACTGTGAAAAATTGTGTTAAAGTGTTACTTCTGTTTCGGTGGCAATTCACATTGACATAATCATGAAGAAGATTCTTCTATTTCAATCTAGATGCAAGAAGTTAGAAGTTCAGCTTTATCTTTTGACAATAAAAGGTCTCTGTGATTTAATTCATGTTGAGTAAAGCGTTCTGGCTGCTCGGCAGCTCCATCAGGTACATACTCATCTTGATTTGAGGTCTCTATGTCTTCACCAGTAGCTTCAGCTCTATAGTCTTAATATTCTACTTAATTTTTATCCAATCCAGACAAGAGTGGTACAGGAACTGGCAAGGGACCATCATGTGGATCTGACCTAATCACAGATTCATGTTCAGGGTAATTAATCTTATGTTTGTTCTTTGTAGAAAAGCCTGTCAGTGTGAAAAAACAAAAGTAGCAGTCATCACTATGAATTTTGGGTTCTCTCCAAATCATGGGAACAGCAAATGGCATAGCCACTTTCCTCATATTCAGCCAGTTATGAAGACCATTTGAACAACTTGAGCATGTCACATGAGGGGCCCCACATACATTGAAAATGCAGAAATAACAAAAATACTTCTATCTCAGAAACATTATGTGATAGAGCAAACCTAAGCATATTTTTGGAATCAGCACATCAAACTCCATAAAACAGACATATTACCTTTGCTGATGTTTTTTTTGTGTTGACCAGTGTAATTTGTACTGATCTGAAGAATAAAGCTGTCTTATCACTAATATCTCAGTGAGTGGAGTAATAAAAAAGAATTAAAAAACTTATCTTAAACTACTGTTTGCTCATTTTGCCTCCCAACATTACAAAAATATTAGGTTCACATTTATGCTGTGCCCTACGCACAGCACTTACAGTGGCACGTAAAAGTTTGGGCACCCCTAGTTAAAATTACTGTTATTGTGAACAATAAAGCAAGTTGAAGATGAAATGATCTCTAAAAGGCATAAAGTTAAAAATTACACATTTTATATTTTAGACAAAAAAAATTCATTTTTTTACAATTGAAAATTAACAAAAAAGGAAAAAGGGCCGATGCAAATGTTTGGGCATTATTAGAGATTTGTGTGCTCAGATAACGTTGGCCAAGGTTTCAGATCTTAATTAGTACTTTAAGCTTATGGCTTGTTCACTATTATCATTATGAAAAGCCAAGTGATGCAAATTTCACAGCTTTATAAAAAGCCTTTAGGCATGCACAAAAGCACTGTCAACCATAGTTTTGTGCTCCGCTGAAAACATAGACATGGCTAGCAGATACGCCATATGGAGTCCAAAGTGTCTTCAGCTGCCTCATTACAATGGTTCTATCTGAGTCTCATATTATGATTATGGAGATTTAGTTGAAAACTGCAACATAAGAGTTCACTAGTGATGAGCGAGTGTGCTCGGCACTGCTCGATACTTGATCGACCATTGGGGTGCTTGGACATGCTTGTTAAGGGGTTATCAAAAATGGAGGGACCCCACTTCATTTTTTTAAATAATTTCTTTAGTTAAATCCCAGCAGCGACCTAGGAGTCAGAGATGGATCCAGGCACCTTCTCCATGCTGTTTCCATCCATTTCGATTTTCCAGACTTCCCCAAAGCCCTCCTGTTAGGCTGTTCTGAAAAAATGTTCCAGTATCCCTTTGCCTTCCATTATTCTCATTACTCAAGTCGAGTTTATCCGAGTGTCTGACCTGTTCAACTCGAGTAACGAAATATTGAGAACGTAAAAATTGTGGGGCTAAAGCGAAATCTTAGTGGAAATAATGAAAATGTTCTCTTTTTTTTGTGAAGCACATGTGGGTCTAAAATGTAAACTGAAACCTTATAAAAATTTCTTGAGGGGTGTAGCTTCCGAAATTAGGGCACTTGTCAGGAGACTTCTGCTACTTTGCTATGTCAGGGGCTCTTCAAATGTGACATGGCCTCCTCAAGCTATTTTAGCCAAAATTATACTCCAAAAGTCAGATAACTGCCATTTGAGCCCTGCTGTGTGTGCAAACTGTAGATTCCAACCAGATATGCAGCATCAGCATATTCAGAAGTATTTGCATAACAAACTGTGAGGTCCATTTTCTCTTGTTACGCTTGAATCAATTAAATAATTGGTGGTCAAGTAACATTTTTGTGGGAAAATAATTTTTCAATCACTTTGAATAAATGTGAAATACTTCAAGGGTTAACAAACTTGGTTTTAGACCTTGTTCACATGAGCCTATGAATGGGACAATCAGAGAAAATCTCGCATTGCACTACTGTGAATGCTAGTCAATGAGGTAGACCAGATCAGCAATTTTTTTTTCTCATTCAGATTAAGGATGAGATAAAAGTTGCAGTGTCCTTGCCAGTGGATGAGTAAATTGGACAAAACTCACCAATACAAGTCAATGGACCATCCATATGCCGTCCGTTTTTTCTTTACAGATACATTACAATTCTGATGCATAGGTCACTCTAAAGGATATTGTAAATGTTTGTAGAACAATAGTTGCTGAAAAGAAAAATCACACACTCGTACAGCACTCACATGACATATGGAACACCAAACGGATCTCACTCATCCTACTCTCCTGGATGAAAATCTCACCAGTTTTTTTGTTTTTGTTTTTTTTAACGCTCGAGTGACTCTAGCCTTAAATTAAGTTAGTCTTTCTGCAAGTTTTATAACATAAATGTCTCTCAAACTCACTTCAAAAGTGAAGTGGTCTCGAGAAAAAAAATAAAATATATATACACTGTATTTTTCGGATTATAAGATGCACTTTTACTCCTAAAAATTTTGGGAGGAAAATGAGGGGTGTATCTTAAAATCTGAATGTAGCTTACCGGGGGATGGTGAAGAGGGGTCACAGAAAGCAGGGGCAATGCTCTGCGGCAGGCGACGCTTCTCTTTGCGGGGCTGCTCTGTGCGGCAAGAGATGAGGCACAGGCCATTCTGAAGATGTTGGTGGTGAGGGCTTCAAATAATGGTGGCTGGAGACCGCGTGTACGCAGATGGAACTCTCTGCTCAAGCTCTCATCTGTGCACACACCGACTCCGGCTGCCATTTCTTTGAAGCCTGCACCGCCGACATCTTCAGATCGCACCATGCTACACCACCCGCCACACAGAGCAGCCCAGGTACACAGCAGCCCCGTACAGAGCAGCACCACACAGAGCAGGTCCCAAGCACAGAGCAGCTCTGTAGCTGCTGCCCGCGGTGAGCATCTGGGCCCTCCTCTGCACTGTCCACAGCAATGCCGTACTCCACCACCGACCCTGCCTCCTGTCAACCCCGCTCCACCACCGCTGCCCCCCTTCTCAGTAAGACACCACCGGATTATGAAATTGACCCCATATTGTTTTTTTTCTTTTACCTTTTCCCTATCTAAATTTCGGGTGTGTCTTATAATTCGGTGCGTCTTCTAAAACAAAAAATAGGGTATATTTGTGTGTGTGTGTGTATATATATATATATATATATAATATGTTATATGTAATGTTTCTTTGATTTCTTGCGGGAGATGCCTTACATTCATATGACATGGTAAAGTACTATTTCTGAAAATTCAAATTTAGACCGGTTTCATGCGTCCAACATTGATGGCTGGTCCAAACAATACAAGCACTTTTTACCAATTACCTTTTGTGCCTCCCCAATTTCCTCATAGATTGCAGCTTGTGAGTAGGTTCCTCACTCTTCTTGGTTTCTGTTGAATTGTGTTTTTTTGTAATGTCCCATATTATCTATACATGTCCTCTCTGAATTGTAAGTGCTGCAGAATATGTTGGTGCTATATAAATAATTATTATTCACAATCTTAGTACAGACTGTGATGTCCAGACCGGCCTTGATTTTCCTGATAGAAACTCAATAGTTTTATAGGCATAGATGAGGCTGTTGGGTTCCGGTCAGGAGACCTGTAGCCGGCCTGGAGCATGTGGTTTGTACCTGGATTGTGAATCTCGGACGTGTGCATCCACCCAGCAATAGCTTGTGTTCTGTAATGTAGAGTCATGGAGTCAGATTATATAATTTCATTAACTATAAACTGACTGATATTAGTTAAATGGACATTGATTAGTGAGTACTTGCTACATCCAGTATCCTTTAAAAAGTAAAAACTTCCTGAAAAATGTCCCATTATCTTGTGTAGAAAAAAAACATTGCTCATGACACTGAGCTCATTAATGTGTACAATTCAGGCTTAACTCTTGTCTAATTTATCCTGTAATTTTTTTAGCATAAAATTACAGCTTTTATTATGCTGAAATAGCCTATGAACAGCACTTTTCAATTAGGTTTCTCTTATTATTCAAGCTGCATTATAATAGGGAGTCATGTTTTCAGTCCAATAATGAAGCATTTAAGTCTGAATTTATTTGTGAAGATTATGGCCCCAATCAGTTGGATGTCTGAAGAGAAAAGGAATATTGGAAATGATCGTTTGAGGTCAATCAGAAAATAACCTAATCATAAAATCAAGTTTTTAGGTTAAACATATATTTTAGATTTTTTTTTTATTTTACATTTCACTATATAAGTAAATTAAATCCTGAAAAGATGCAGTTATCAAAAGTCCTTAAACCCTTTCAATACTCATACTTTCTATTGTGGTGAAGCTACAATTCAACTTATATTTTCATGATCAAAATTGACAAAACCTCAACTGATAACAGTAACAAAGCAAATACAAATTCTGCCATATATTTAAAGTCTAACTTAGATCCATATAATATAAGTAAAGGAACGCCATGCATTTTATGGCAAAATATAAAAAAAAATGTCTTTGATGGAATTATAAAATGCTAGATTTTTAGGAAAGTCTCAGAAACGGACTACTAAGTATTATTATTATTAATATTATTATTTATTATTATAGCGCCATCAATTCCATGGCGCTTTACATGTGAAAGGGTGTCACGCTCTCCAGGTCCCCTGCTCTGCTCCCCGGCTCACCTGCCACGCTCCCCGGCTTCCCTGCTTCGCTCCCCGGCTCCTCTGTCAGGCGTCCCCCGCTCCACGGTCTCCAGCCTCCATCACCTGCGGTCCCCAGGCGGCCCGGTCCCCGCTCCCGGCGCCCGTCGGCAGCCCTGCTCCAGGCCGGCTCCCCTGCTTCCTATACACCGCTCCCTGCCCTGGCTTCTGGCACCTGGGCCTCGCGCATGCTCATTAGGGCGCGCGCGCGGTCATTGACCCTCTCTTAAAGGGCCAGCGTCCACTGACAGGAAATTGAACACACAGGTACAGGGTATAAAGGGGTTTAATGTCCAAGTGGGCGGGGCCTGTTCTTCGTGTTTCCTAAGCTAGGAGTCAGGTCTCCTTGTGTCTCTGTGATATACTTACCTATCTCTCTTCTAGAGCCACTCCTGCCTCGCCATCCGGTCCTGCCGATTCCCGAACCCCGAACGCTGACTATCTGCCATCCCGTCAGTCCGTACCATCTCTGATCCCTGTGGTGACCCGTCCTCTCGCTCCATCTGTTCCGGACTCTGCCTGACAACATCTCGGCCTCCGAACCTGAGCTCCGTCACCCGGACTACCATCAGTGACTCCGTGGTCCCAGGGACTTCTCCATTCCACTCTTTTGCACGGACTGTCCTGCTACCCGTAGTGCTCCGGCTACCGGACCCCTTGCCTTCATTAAGGTGTTCGGCCCAGTGGATCCACCTCCTGGGTCTGCCCGTCCACCTGGCCCTAACAGTAAGAACAGGCCATGGATCCCGCCCAAGCACTAGCGGCCTTGCAGGAAGAACTCACACGCCAGCGTGAGACCTAGACCCGCATGCTGAACTTCATGTCTTCTGTGGACGCCCGCCTGAACACGCTGCAAGCGTCGGTCACATCTTCGGCATCTCGAGCTTCCACTGTACAATCCATGGCCACAGCTCCCGTGGCAGCCTCCTCGGATGCTTCCAGCCTTCGTTTGGCCTCACCACCCCGATACGCCGGAGATCCCAAGACCTGCAGGGGTTTCATCAATCAATGCTCTCTCCATTTCAAGCAGCTGCCGCACTTGTTTGCCTCCGACCAAGCCAAGGTCGCGTTCTTGATGTCCCATCTAGAGGGTGAGGCGCTGGCCTGGATGAACCCCTTGTGGGAGAAGGAGGATCCGGTGACCACCAACATCCAGGAGTTCCTGCAGGCATTTCGTGGCACCTTTGACGAGCCCGGACGCGCCTCCGCGTCGGCCTCATCTCTCCTCCGGCTACGTCAGGGGACTCTGACGGTGGGTCAATATGCCATCCGTTTTCGCACCTTGGCTTCGGAACTCGGGTGGAACAATGAGGCTCTAACCGCCGCCTTCTGGGAAGGCCTCTCGGGTCGTATCAAAGATGAGCTGGCTGGTCGTGACGTGCCGTCCACCCTGGATGCCCTGATTGCCCTAGCGACTCGAGTGGATCTTCGTTTTCAGGAACGATCCAAAGAGGTGTCCCGTGAGAGACGTCCGATATGGCATTCCTCTCCTCCGCAGAAGCCCGCCGTACTTCAGTCAACGTCATCTGGTGTTTCTGTCCACGAGCCCATGCAGATCGACCGTTTGCGGCAGTCTGAACAACGCTGAGCAGAACAGCTCGCCAAGGGTCTCTGCTTCTACTGCGGAGAGGGCACACACCTTCTACGCTCCTGTCCAGAGAGGCCGGGAAACTCCAAAGCCTAGGGTTGGTAGGAGAGGCCACCCTAGGTGCTGGGATTCTCTCAGACCCGGTTACGTGGACTGTTCAAGTGACAACGGGAGAGACGCGGTTCACGGCCGAGGCGTACCTCGATTCCGGGGCAGCAGGCAATTTCATCCAGCAGGCCACGGTGGACAAGTACCAGGTGCCTGTTACTCCACTCGACAAACCCCTAGTGATTGCCTCTGTGGATGGGAGACCCCTCTCTGACACCATCTCGTGGATCACCAAGCCGGTGGAACTGCGTATCGGTGCCCTGCACACCGAGAACATCGCTCTCTATGTCCTCCCACACATGTCCCATCAAATCCTGCTGGGACTCCCCTGGTTACGGACACACGAACCCTCAGTGAGCTGGGGTACTGGTGAAATCACCCGATGGGGCTCCTCTTGCCACGAGAACTGTCTGAAGACTATTCAACCCATCCGACGACCTCCGGTTCCAGAGTCCCTACCGGGACTGCCCTCGGCCTATTGGTCCTTCGCGGACGTCTTTGATAAAAAGGAGTCAGAGGTACTGCCGCCACATCGTCCTTACGATTGTGTTATCGACCTGCTCCCGGGAACTACACCACCTCGAGGACGGATATATCCGCTGTCTCCTGCCGAAACAAGGGCCATGTCTACCTACATCACAGAGAACCTGGCAAGGGGATTCATTCGGAGATCCTCCTCTCCTGCTGGAGCAGGCTTCTTCTTCGTTAAGAAGAAAGAGGGCGACCTACGCCCATGCATTGACTACCGGGGATTGAACCAAATCACTGTGAAAAATAAATACCCCCTGCCGCTCATCCCCGAATTGTTTGATCGGCTTAGAGGAGCTCGTGTGTTTACCAAGTTGGATCTTCGGGGTGCCTACAACCAGGTCCGCATCCGCTCTGGGGACGAATGGAAGACCGCGTTCAATACTCGCGATGGGCACTATGAATACTGTGTGATGCCCTTCGGCCTGTGTAACGCACCAGCAGTCTTTCAGGAATTGGTGAACGACGTGTTCCAGGACCTTCTCTACATCTGTGTGGTGGTGTATCTTGATGACATCCTGGTCTTTTCTCCGGACCTCCAGACCCACAGAGAGAACGTGCAGCTGGTATTACAAAGACTGAGGGAAAATCGTCTGTACGCCAAGTACGAGAAGTGCGTCTTCGAGCAGTCTTCTCTTCCCTTCCTGGGTTATGTAATCTCCGATACCAGACTGCAGATGGATCCGGAGAAGGTCTCTTCCATTCTCAACTGGCCCCCTCCTTCTGGACTGAAGGCAATGCAACGCTTTCTGGGATTCGTAAACTATTACCGTCAGTTCATCCCTCACTTCTCGGCTCTGACTGCACCTCTCTCCGCCTTGACCAAGAAGGGGGCTAATCCAAAGGACTGGTCACCTGCGGCCGACGCCGCGTTTGGCTCTCTGAAGCGGGCATTTGCTTCCTCCCCTGTGCTCCACCGTCCGGAGTTAAACCGACAGTTCACCTTGGAGGTGGATGCCTCCTCCTTGGGAGCCGGAGCAGTGCTCATGCAGAAGTCCTCCTCCGGGAAGATGGTGACTTGCGGTTTTTTCTCCAAGAGCTTCTCAGCGCCTGAACGCAACTACACCATCGGTGACCGAGAGCTATTGGCAGTCAAATTGGCTCTGGAGGAATGGCGCTACCTTCTGGAGGGAGCAGTGTACCCCGTGATCATTTACACTGACCACAAGAACCTGGAATACCTGCGGTCCGCTCAGCGACTGAACCCACGGCAAGCCAGGTGGTCCTTGTTCTTTGCCAGGTTCGATTTCCAGCTCCATTTCCGACCTGCGGACAAGAATGTACGCGCAGATGCCTTGTCCAGGTCATTCATGCCGATGGAGCAGGAGGAGGAGACATCCCAGCCCATCATCTGCCCTAGTAAAATCATTCCGGTGGCCCCTGTCACCCTGGCCCAGATACCGCCCGGGAAGACCTATGTCTCTGAGACTGACAGGCAAAAAGTGTTGCACTGGGGTCATGCCTCGAAAACAGCCGGCCATGCTGGTCAGAAAAAAACATGGAGTACGATTGTACGTCATTACTGGTGGCCATCCCTTCGTACGGACGTCGCTTCTTTTGTCTCAGCCTGCTCCTCTTGTGCCAGGAACAAGACGCCCAAACATCTGCCATATGGCCGTCTTCTGCCTCTGCCTATACCCACGGTTCCGTGGCAACACATTGCAATGGACTTCATTACGGACTTGCCCCTGTCCTCCGGATACACAGTCATATGGGTCGTGGTGGATCGGTTCTCCAAAATGGCTCATTTCGTCCCTATGGCTGGACTGCCCTCAGCCCAGGAACTCGCTGACGCCTACATACAGCACATCTTCCGGTTGCATGGCTTTCCATCACACATTGTGTCCGACAGAGGAACTCAGTTCACCTCCCGCTTCTGGAGGGCTCTCTGCAAACATCTGGGAGTGACTCTGAACTTTTCTTCAGCCTACCATCCTCAGTCGAATGGCCAAGTGGAACGAGTCAATCAGATCATGACCTCCTTCTTACGTCACTACGTCAACGCCCATCACGACGACTGGTCCACGCTTCTTCCTTGGGCTGAATTCTCCCATAACCACCACGTCAGTGAGTCCACCTCCAGCTCTCCCTTCCATGTCGTTTACGGACTTCAGCCTTCCGTCCCATTACCTGTATCCGCTTCCTCGGATGTCCCTGCTGCTGATGCTGTAGCCCGTGACTTTGCAACAATTTGGGACTCTGTCAAGGCGTCCCTTGGACGTGCTTCCCTGCGGATGAAGAGACACGCAGACAAGAGGCGTTTGGATCCTCCGTGTTTCTCTCCAGGAGATCTCGTCTGGCTTGCTTCCAAGTATGTCCGATTGAAGCTACCATCATACAAGCTGGGTCCTCGCTACATCGGGCCGTTTAAAGCCCTCAGCAAAATAAATGAGGTCTCCTACAAGCTGCAGCTCCCGGCCACGATGAGGATACCCAACTCCTTCCACGTCTCCCTGCTCAAGCCGGTTGTCCTTGGTCCCTTCTCCGCTGCTGCCAGTTCGGCTCCTCCTCCTATCGCTGATGATGACATCTATGCGGTAAGGGATATTGTGGCCATGAAAACTGTACGGGGCCGACAGTTCTTCCTGGTGGACTGGGCAGGGTATGGTCCTGAGGATAGGTCCTGGGAACCCCGGGAGAATGTGGGTACTCCCCTGATACGTGCCTTCCTGTCCCGGTTGCGGGGAGGGGGGCGTGGGGGGGGGTACTGTCACGCTCTCCGGGTCCCCTGCTCTGCTCCCCGGCTCACCTGCCACGCTCCCCGGCTTCCCTGCTTCGCTCCCTGGCTCCTCTGTCAGGCGTCCCCCGCCCACGGTCTCCAGCCTCCATCACCTGCGGTCCCCAGGCGGCCCGGTCCCCGCTCCCGGCGCCCGTCGGCAGCCCTGCTCCAGGCCGGCTCCCCTGCTTCCTATACACCGCTCCCTGCCCTGGCTTCTGGCACCCAGGCCTCGCGCATGCGCATTAGGGCGCGCGCGCGGTCATTGACCCTCTCTTAAAGGGCCAGCGTCCACTGACAGGAAATTGAACACACAGGTACAGGGTATAAAGGGGTTTAATGTCCAAGTGGGCGGGGCCTGTTCTTCGTGTTTCCTAAGCTAGGAGTCAGGTCTCCTTGTGTCTCTGTGATATACTTACCTATCTCTCTTCTAGAGCCGCTCCTGCCTCGCCATCCGGTCCTGCCGATTCCCGAACCCCGAACGCTGACTATCTGCCATCCCGTCAGTCCGTACCATCTCTGATCCCTGTGGTGACCCGTCCTCTCGCTCCATCTGTTCCGGACTCTGCCTGACAACATCTCGGCCTCCGAACCTGAGCTCCGTCACCCGGACTACCATCAGTGACTCCGTGGTCCCAGGGACTTCTCCATTCCACTCTTTTGCACGGACTGTCCTGCTACCTGTAGTGCTCCGGCTACCGGACCCCTTGCCTTCATTAAGGTGTTCGGCCCAGTGGATCCACCTCCTGGGTCTGCCCGTCCACCTGGCCCTAACAAAGGGGTGTAGATAATAGGGACAAGTACAATAATCATAAACAATACAAGATACAGACAGGTACAGGAGGATAGAGGTCCCTGCCCGCGAGGGCTCACAGTCTACAAGGGATAGCTGAGGATACGGTAGGTTAGGGTAGAGTTGATTGTGCGGCGCTGTATCAGACTGAGGGTTACGGCAGGTTGTAAGCTTGTTGGAAGAGGTGGGTCTTCAGGTTCCTTTTGAAGCTTGTCAAGGTAGGCGAGAGTCTGATGTGTTGAGGCAGAGCATTCCAGAGTATGGGGGAGGCACGGGAGAAATCTTGGATGCGATGGTGGGAAGAGGAGATGAGAGGGGAGTAGAAAAGGAGGTCTTGTGAGGATCGAAGGTTACGTGCAGGTAAGTACCAGGAGACTAGGTTAGAGATGTAGGGAGGAGACAGGTTGTGGATTGCTTTGTATGTCATGGTTAGTGTTTTGAACTGGAGTCGTTGGGCAATGGGAAGCCAGTGAAGGGATTGGCAGAGAGGAGAGGTCAGGGAGTAGCGGGGGGACAGGTGGATGAGCTGGGCAGCATAGTTTAGAATAGATTGTAGGGGTATGAGACTGTTAGAAGGGAGGCCACAGAGCGGGAGGTTGCAATATTCCAGGCGGGAATGTACTAGGGTTTTTGCAGCTTCTTGGGAAAGGAATGTACGGATCCGGGAAACATATTTATTCCTCACATGTGTTCTCAGACACAGACCCCCGAGCAAGAACACACTTAATGAATTTTTGATAGACTTTTCAAAATCACAACAAAACAACATTTTTATAAAAGAAAAAAAAAAAACATTTTCCCTCAATTTAAAACAAAAATTCCTCATTTTTGTATAACCAGCAAATAGAGAGTTCTGGAATAGATGAGTGATGCAATATACTGTGCCTAGAAAGTGTAGTTTACAGCCAAAACATATTAGAATTGCTGTTACAAGGATAAACTTTGCATGTGTTTTTGCTCCACCCATGAGGAATGTTCCGGTTTTGTATTCATACATTATGATGGTAATCTTACATGGAGTAGAAAACAAAATTCTTAGGGCTGTTAATTTTAGGCATCTCCTTTCAGGAATATCCTATTAGAATTGTTTAAGTATTTTTATCTCATAATCATATGTTCCTACCCACGTTAGATGGCAATATCTTTATTATTGTTTTTATATTTTTTTCTCTAACTGCAATTAACTTGATTCTTAAATGCAATGGAAACATAAGCAGTTATTTATGAGAATTTATAAGACGCTATCGGACTTATGCCCATTGTGCTGAATATTATTCTGCTACTGCTAAGATATCTAGATACAGGTCCAGAGCAGAAAATTGAAGAAAAGTCTAGCTATAAGGGCTCTTTTCCACTTGCGATTTTCTGGTACGAGTGTGATCCGATGAAAAATCGGATTGCACTTGCACTAGTGTTAATTAATGAGGCAGTTTCTTCTTTCCTTTTATTGCTCGACACGAATCGTGCACTCGGTGCAATCTTAGCATGCTGCATTTTGCAGCGTTTCTCGGCTCATACACCCCCATACAAGCTTATGGGAGTGTGTGAAACATCGCACTGCACTCGCATGCTATGCGACTTCAGTGCGAAATACGCAGAGACAGACAGCAGATGAGATGGGGAAAAAGTATTCCCTCCCTCTTCTCCAAGGTTGTGATACGATCGCAAGATCGCATCCCAGTCGCATGACCCTCGGCTGACACCCGCAGAAGAGGGTCATTAGCATATTGCTTCTGATGCTCTCACATCAGAAACTGTGCACAAGTAGAAAAGAGCCCTAACCTTGTATGAAGCACCAGCCCCTCAAGAATAAAAATCTTGCTGTGAAACAGTGACTATTAGGTACTAGACACCTAATAATTATATCAACCAACCAAAGTCAAGTCGGAAAATTACAATGCTGTCTATGCTATATAAACCCCTAAACATTTAAATTACAAGATCAAGAAAGAAAAATTATGAAAATCAGAGGGTTGATATACATGTTGTTAATGATATGAAAATATAAAAACAACATTTTTCAAACTATTCAATATCAAGTATGATCCACAAACAGAGAATTACACACATTTGTCATGGTATTAATGAGGCTACTATGGGTTAGTTGTACCTTATACCATTCTACACAATAAACTCAAGCATCAGACCAGATGTTTCCTCATGGAGAATTCTTCATAGTGTTGCCCACATGGTCTCATCAGATTTGAGGAAGGGAGTATAGTGATCCAATCTGTACTGCAAGTGAAATGATATGTCACATAACAAGCCTAAAACCTAAAACAATGTCTACATAAATCTTCGAAAGGTATTTTCATGACATTGAGCTGCGAACAAGATGTCCAACTACAAGTGTTCCATTGACATCACATCACCGCTCTCAAAGGCTATCATGATGTAGAGGAAGAAGGTGATGCGGGATAGAATGGAGGTCTATGCTCTGTAGCATGTGGTGTTCATATTAGATACAGAATAAATTGAGATGTTTTGAAAACATTGATTTCATTTTTTCATCTTCTGCATATGATTAGCGTGGCTATTGATCTTGTTATTTTCCGAATACCACAGTACCACACCGCTTTCTTCTTGCTGTTGCAGTTGCAATGTTGATCAATGTATATACAGCAAGTGAAATAAGTATTGAACACAGCACCAATTTTCTAAGTATATATATTTCTAAAGGTGCTATTGGCATGAATTTCTCACCAGATATTGGTAACCACCCATTCAATCCCCACAAGCAAAGAAATTAAACCATGGATGCATATAAATTTAGAGATACAGTACAGACCAAAAGTTTGGACACACCTTCTCATTCAAACAGTTTTCTTTTTTTTTCCATTACTCTGAAAATTGTAAATTTACATTGAAGGCATCAAAACTATGAATTAACACATGTGGAATGAAATACTTAACAAAAAAGTGTGAAACAACTGAAAATATGTCTTATATTCTAGGTTCTTCAAAGTAGCCACCTTTTGCTTTGATTACTGCTTTGCACACTCTTGGCATTCTCTTGATAAGCTTCAAGAGGTAGTCACCGGAAATGGTTTTCCAACAGTCTTGAAGGAGTTCCCAGAGATGCTTAGCACTTGTTGGCCCTTTTGCCTTCACTCTGCAGGTCCAGCTCACCCCAAACCATCTTGATTGAGTTCAGGTCTGGTGACTGTGGAGACAAGGCCATCTGGCGTAACACCCCATCACTCTCTTACTTATTCAAATAGCCCTTGCACAGCCTGGAGGTGTGGTTGAGGTCATTGTCCTATTGAAAAATAAATGATGGTCCAACTAACCCCAAACCGGATGGAATAGCATGCCACTGCAAGATGCTGTGATAGCCATGCTGGTTCAGTATGCCTTCAATTTTGAATAAATCCCCAACAGTGTCACCAGCAAAGCACCCCTACACCATCACACCTCCTCCTCCATGCTTCACGGTGGCAACCAGGCATGTAGAGTCCATCTTTTCACCTTTTATGCATCGCACAAAGACACGGTGGTTGGATCCAAAGATCTGAAATTTGGACTCATCAGACCAAAGCACAGAATTCCACTGGACTAATGTCCATTCCTTGTGTTCTTTAGCCCAAACAAGTCTCTTCTGCTGGTTGCCTGTCTTTAGCAGTGGTTTCCTAGCAGCTATTTTACCATGAAGGCCTGCTGCACAAAGTCTCCTCTTAACAATTGTTCTAGAGATGTGTCTGCTGCTAGAACTTTGTGTGGCATCGACCTGGTCTCTAATCTGAGCTGCTGTTAACCTGCGATTTCTGAAGCTGGTGACTCGGATAAACTTATCCTCCGCAGCAGAGGTGACTCTTGGTCTTCCTTTCCTAGGGCGGTCCTCATGGGAGCCAGTTTCTTTGTAGCATTTGATGGTTTTTGCCACTGCTTTTGGGTACACTTTCAAAGTTTTCAAAATTTTTCGGACTGACTGACCTTCATTTCTTAAAGTAATGATGGCCACTCATTTTTCTTTACTTAGCTGCTTTTTTCTTGCCATAATACAAATTCTAACAGTCTAATCAGTAGGACTATCAGCTGTGTATCCACCAGACTTCTGCACAACACAACTGATGGTCCCAATCCCATTTATAAGGCAAAAAATCCCACTTCTTAAACCTGACAGACACACCTGTGAAGTGAGAACCATTTCCGGTGACTACCTCTTGAAGCTCATCAAGAGAATGCAACAATGTGCAAAGCAGTAATCAAAGCACAAGGTGGCTACTTTGAAGAACCTAGAATATAAGACATATTTTCAGTTGTTTCACACTTTTTTAAGTATTTCATTCCATTAATTCATAGTTTTAATGCCTTCAATGTGAATCTACAATTTTCAGAGTCATAAAAATAAAGAAAACTCTTTGAATAAGAAGGTGTGTCCAAACGTTTGGTCTGTACTGTATGTAATAATAAGAAATTACATAGGGAAAAAGTATTGAACATGCTTAGTGAAATTTATTTAATACATTATACAAAAGGCTTTGTTGGTGACTATAGCTTCAAGACAGATAGTTTATAGAGAAACTAGTTTTATGCATTAGTCAGGGGTGATTTTGTCCCATTCTTACACACAAATACTTTTCAAATCCTTTAGGTTCCAGGGGCTCCTATGAGCTGTTGAGTTTTAGTTCCTTACATAAATTTTCAATATTCTATTGTTTAGGTTCACTTGTCAATTCATCCTTCCTACATATAGTTTGCCAGTGCTGCATGGTGGAAAAACAGCCCCACACTTTGATTTTCCCACCTCCAAAGATCACTGTTCATATAGTGTTTTTTGGTGTGACATGCGTTTCTTTTGGCCATTAAAAATAATGCCTATTATGGCATCCAAATAGTTCAATTTAGGTCTCATCCGACCAGATTATATTTTTCCACTATTTCACAGGCTTGATTAAATGTCGTTGAGCAAATTTTAATTAAGCTTAAACATGATTTTTGTTCAGCAAGTGAGTCTTGTGTAGTGATTGTTTGAACAGGCCATGGAGGTTGAGTGCAACTTAAGTGGGCTTTACACGCTGCGATCTCGCTAGCGAGATCTCAAGCAATCATACACGCCCCCATCGGTTGTGCGTCACGGGCAAATTGCTGCCCGTGGCGCACAACCTCGCTTAACCCCATCACACGCACTTACCTTCCCTGCAACGTCGCTGTGGCCGGCGAACCGCCTCCTTTCTAAGGGGGCGGTTCGTGCGGTGTCACAGCGGCGTCACACGGCAGCCGTTCAATAGAAGCGGAGGGGCGGAGATGAGCGGGACGTAACATTCCGCCCACGTCCTTCCTTCTGCATTGCCGGAGGACGCAGGTAAGGAGCTATTCGTCGCTCCTGCGGTGTCACACATAGCGATGTGTGCAGCCGCAGGAATCAGGAACAACATCGCTAATAAGCAGAAAACAATTTTTTGTTTCAGGACGACCTCTCTGCGGCAAACGATTTTGACCGCTTTTGCGATCGTTTAAAGTTGCTCATAAGTGTCACACACTGCGATATCGTTAATGACGCCGGATGTGCATCACAAACACCATGACCCCGACGATAATTCATGAACGATATCGTAGCGTGTAAAGCCCGCTTTAGTGTTTTCTTTTAAACAATTGTATTTACTGATTCTACATCTTTGATAGTTTTCCACAGCTGATCCTTGGTTCTTGAACAACTTTTCTGATAATTATTTTCACTCCTCTGTCTGAAATATTGCAGGGAGAACCAGGTCATGGTCAATTTATGATGAAATGATGTTCTTTCCACATCTAGACTACAATCCAACAGTGTTCACTGGCTCCTTCTGTAGTTTAGAAATTCTCCTGTAACCAATGCAATCAGTATGTTATGCAAAAATAAGGTTGTGAAGGTCTTGACACAGCTCACTGGTTTTACCCATCATGTGAGGTTTCTTGTGTGGCACCTTGGTATTGAGATAGCTTTTTATAGGCTATCAGTTGAACAAGCTGATATTATTTTTCACAAAGTGGCAGGATTTCTTTCTAATTAGTGATAGATGTCAGCTGGTTACTTGCCTGTGTGGAATGGATGGGTTGTTACCGACATCTGGTGGGAAATTCATATCAATAGCACTTTTAAGGCCGCTTTACACGTGTCGATTTATTGTGCGGTCGCACCCGCCCCCATCGTTTGTGCGTCACGGGCAATTTGTTGCCGTGTCACACAAAGTCAGTCATCCCGTCACACGTACTTACCTCCCAAACGACCTCGCTGTGGGTGGCGAACATCCTCCTCCTGAAGGGGGAGGGACGTTCAGCGTCACAGCGACGTCACACAGCGGCCGCCCAATAGAAGCGGAAGGGCGGAGATGAGTGGGACATAACTTCCCGCCCACCTCCTTCCTTCCTCATTGCTGGCGGGATGCAGGTAAGCTATGTTCGTCGTTCCCGAGGTGTCATACGGAGCGATGTGTGCTGCCTCAGGAAAGACGAACAACCTGCATCCAGGAATGTGACTGATATTTTGAAAATAAACGATGTGTCAACGAGCAACGATAAGGTGAGTATTTTTGCTCGTTAACAGTTGCTCGTAGCTGTCACACGCTACGATATGTCAAACGATGCCGGATGTGCGTCACGGAATCTGTGACCCCGACGACATATCGCCCGATATATCGTAGCGTGTAATGGGGCCTTTAGAAATATATTTGCTTAGGAAATTGGTGATGTGTTCAATACTTATTTCACCTGTATGTGTGTATATATACTCGTTTATTATCTTATTTAGTGAAGATTTTTCTATTTAATAATAATAATAATATTAATGTTTTAATCATGACTCTTGTGGTAATACAGTGGATGGTAGAAGAATGCGTCCTCGTTGGTATTGTTTAGTCTACAAGTTTATGCACATCACAGTATTTGTTTTCTCTCTTGTATGGAGACATAATGGCCCAGGCATATAAGTGTGTAAGGCCCCCAGTGTACCACTGGATGTCATCAGTTTCATCTGGAGATAGTTCTGGTGGATTTCATATGAATTATGAAAAATACATCTATGTTTGTTTTTTTTAGTTTTTTTTTAACAGCGTGGAAAACACTATAATGAAGCAAAGTAGAGTTTCCAGCAATTGAAACCGGAGGAAAAGTAGCTATTGAAATGCTGCACATATCGGACGACTTTATGTCACTAGAATCCTATTGTATTTGCCTGTAACACGATGCTCAGTTTTGTCAGCAAGCTTAAATTTATAACCAACAGCTAGATCAATTATTAACAATAGTTAGTGCCAGCAATTCTCAGTGCAAAGGAATCTCCTAAATTAATATAGATTCATAGCTCATGGCACTTGAGAGACATAAAAACAATAAAACCTCAGACTTGCATAGCGCATTGTGCCTGAGGCAAATTAGACTTTCTCATCATATTTAGAGAAGTGGCATTCCTACTTATTATGCTTGTCTGAAAGCTTTTAAGGTAATGCTATTCATGGTAGGCCGATAACGATGGCAAGAAAACTCATGTAGGATTCTACCTTGTGATATAATGGTATCGTTAGAAGTGTTCTGACAAATATTTTTTGCGAAAAAATTAGGTGGACCTTCTTAAGCTGCATTTACACTGAAGGTAGTCATAAACGAGTAGAAGAATACCAGGCACGAAAAAATGTAATGGGTGTGATGTTTGAATCTTATTGTGACGTCAAATAGAAATATGGAGGGGTTACAGGTGAAGGTCTCTGAAAACCCCATCTATCTTCTTTCTGTACTGCAGAGCTTCTGAAGGGGGCTTTACACTGTAAGATAATTATGATCGTTTCTTACAACGTTCATTTCACAATTATCTTGTAGTGTAAACAGGCTACCAATTATCAGGTGAACAAGCAAAATGCTGGCGGTCATAAAAAATTCTAAATGTAGTTTTTTTTTACATTGTAATTTTTATTATGGTTTATAAAAGATTTACAAACAACAAGTATATAAACTTGTCATGATCCAGGACTGGGAATCTCCGCTCCACAGTTTCCCAGACATTGCCTGGTCATGTCAGGGGTTAACTCCCATCAGCCTCGTTCTGGTTTCAGAAGATACTATATCTGGTCTCTGCAATTGCATCCTGTGCTGGTTATAGTTTTGCTCTGCAGCCTGTGACTGGCTCTGGTGACATTTCCTGTTTGATCTGACTCCTTGTTACCATGCCCTGACCTGTACCCTTCCCCGCTCGTCTGTCTGTCCCAGCCCCTGACTTCCTACTCCTGTCTGTTGTTTGTGTTTCCCTCTGCATACCTGATCTCCCGGCTTCCGACTTGGTTCTGTTTTCTAACTTGGTTTTGATCCTCCCTTTAGTGACTCGACTTTTCTGGCTTTAGACTCTGACTGTTTGACTACTCTTTTGCCCCTGGTGGTTTGCCGTGTGACTGCCTGCAGAAGTTACTCTGCTGGACTTCAGCTGACTTTCTGTTACTGTGTTACTTTGTCTCTCCTTCAGTACTCTGCTGCCACCTAGTGGGGAATACGCTGTACTACGTCCTACCAACCTTTTGTATAGCGTGACATAACTATTATCAAATTTTTGGTATGGCACTGTGAGGCAAAGTTATTCCAATATTACAATTCAATGCATAACTGCAGAGGTCCTACAAAGGTCCTAAACATTAGATCCGGATAGATTACAATATCACACATTTAAAGTAGACTGCCATAGCTAACTTAAAACTGGGGACAGACTGAAGACAAAAGACACAACCACACTTAACCTTCCCCATCCTTATCTTTTAAGGAGAAATTAACTAGTATATTGAGCCCAGAAATAATCTCATGTCGCCCAGATTGTCTCAAACAAATGAACCCCGACATTTAGGCCGGCTTTGCACATTACGACATCGCATGCTGATGCTGAGATGTCGAGTGCGATAGTCCCCGCCCCCGTCGTACGTGCGATATCTTGTGATAGCTGACGTAGCGAACATTATCGCTATGGCAGCTTCACATGCACTCACCTGTCCTGCGACGTCGCTCTGGTCGGCGAACCGCCTCCTTCCTAAGTGGGCGGGCCGTGCGGCGTCACAGCGACATCACATGGCAGGCGGCCAACAGCAACGGAGGGGCAGAGATGAGCAGGATGTAAACATCCCGCCCACCTCCTTCCTTCTCATAGCAGCCGGGACGCAGGTAAGGTGATGTTCCTTGCTCCTGCGGCTTTACACACAGCGATGTGTGCTGCCTCAGGAACGAGGAACAACATCGTGCCTGTCGCTGCACTGGCATTATGGAAATGTTGGAGACTACACCGATGATACAATAATGATGCTTTTGCGCTCGTTCATCGTATCAAAAAGGTTTTACACACTACGACATCGCAAGTGACGCCGGATAGGCGCCACTTTCGATTTGACCCCACCAACATCGCACCTGCGATGTCATAATGTGCAAAGCCGGCCTTAGGGTAGCCGTCAAATATTCGATCTGATGGGAAGTGGGGCTAGACATTCAATGCAAACGGATTGTACGACATCCGTACAACTTAAAGGCTGCAAATTGCTGACTAGGAAGTACTGCAATAGCTTTGGTCAGTATAATTTAAACAGTCTTTGCAAAAGACCAAGAAAACGCCTAGAATCCCCATCTTATTTGAGTTGTGGCTCTGTTCGCTCTGGAGAGAGAGGTAAACGTCATGGGAGCCCCACTCGGGCCTTTTTTTTACCTCTTTTTCTTCACACTGATGTCGCATTGGGAAGAGAGCCATCTCTCATGATCCCCATCTATGCAGGCTTTCTTGGGGTGAAACATTCTCCCTGATATAGGGGGAAAATAGCCAATATAAATGAATAAAATATACAAAGTTTATTGATACAATTTTAAAAGATGTATTTTATAAAAATGGCAAGGCAGAAAGTAATGAAAGTGAACAAAGCACCACAAAAAAATGACACAGCAGAAGGACAAAGAGCAGCAAACCAAATGTTTATTTATCACACAAAACAAATTTTGTTTGCTGCTCTTTGTCCTTCTGCTGTGTCATTTTTTTGTGGTGCTTTGTGCACTTTTTCATTATTACTTTCTTGCCATTTTTATAAAATATATCTTTTAATATTGTATCATTAAACTTTCTATATTTTATTCGTTGGTAATGGCTATTTTCAGTTTGTTACTGGTTTTTCAATAGCCTTCTCTCCATTTATACTTTTCAGATATTGGTGGTGCATTGTCATCACTGGATATATTTTCCTCATATCTCTCATAGTGACATGTATTGTTTATTATTCTGATATAGGGGAGCAGAGTCATAGTAGCAGGGACCAGTAGGGTAGGTCCGAGGAGGTCCCCACACACCTCCTGTCTCTTTTCTGTGCACGCTGAGATACCACCGCACTGTGAGGCAGGCCCAGAGACACTGGGCCTTAAGCTGGTGTCACACACAGCGACAACGACGTCGCTGCTACGTCACCATTTTCTGTGATGTTGCAGCGACGTCCCATCGCTGTCACTGTGTGTGACATCCAGCAACGACCTGGCCCCTGCTGTGAGGTCGCCGGTCGTTGCTGAATGTCCAGCTTCATTTTTTGGTCGTCACTCTCCCGCTGTGACACACACATCGCTGTGTGTGATAGCGAGAGAGCGACGAAATGAAGCGAGCAGGGAGCAGGAGCCGGCGTCTGTCAGCTGCGGTAAGCTGTAACCAGCGTAAACATCGGGTAACCAAGGGAAGACCTTTCCCTGGTTACCCGATATTTACCTTTGTTACCAGCCTCCGCCCTTGCTGCCAGTGCTGGCTCCTGCTCTGTGCACATGTGGCTGCAGTACACATCGGGTAATTAACCCGATGTATACTGTAGCAAGGAGAGCAAGGAGCCAGCGCTAAGCAGTGTGCGCGGCTCCCTGCTATCTGCACTGTGACATGTAGCTGCAGTACACATCGGGTTAATTAACCCGATGTGTACTGTACTTAGGAGAGCAAGGAGCCAGCGCTAAGCAGTGTGCGCGGCTCACTGCTCTCTGCACTGTGACATATAGCTGCAGTACACATCGGGTTAATTAACAAGATGTGTACTGTACCTAGGAGAGCAAGGAGCCAGCGCTAAGCGCGGCTCCCTGCTCTCTGCACATGTAGCACAGCGACGTTATGATCGCTGCTGCGTCGCTGTGTTTGACAGCTAAGCAGCGATCATAACAGCGACTTACAAGGTCGCTGTTATGTCACAGAAAATGGTGACGTAACAGCGACGTCGTTGTCGCTGTCGCTTAGTGTGAACCCAGCTTTAGTTCAGGCAGCACCTGTAAAGAGTCAAATTCAGGGCATATAACAGGGGGTCACACCGGGTCTTCACCCTCTGTTACCATAGGGACCTTAGACTATGCTATCTTGTGCATGTTTGCTTATTTAGCTGTAGTGAGGAATGCAGGAGCGGTCTCAGTCCCATTGTAAGATGACATCAAGCTGCTGAGTCCTGTTGTTTCCTTAATAAAAAAAAAGCATCTAAACCAGTGGTGGATGACGCTGCAGAGGAACCTGTAGATGCCGTGGGCTTCACCCTCTGGGGACCCATCCTGGGAGTATTGTTGGTCAGTGCTCTGTTGAGGAAGCCGTCATTTTAGCAGCGTTTCGCAGGAACTCCACACACGTTCTCTGAGCTCGGCATCCGAAGATGTAGTAGTTTTTTATTTGGTGTGTCTTGTAATGAAATTATACTTAATACCTTAACTTTCATGTTATTAGTTAAAAAAAATGTTAAATGAAACTCAGTTTTGTCATAAATATGGAAGTTGTTCTTGTGTTCAGTGAGATATTGACTGTAATATTTCTTTTTAAAGGGTGTGTGCTCATTCATGCTAAGCACTGTATATGCCTATGTATATACTGTATAATGTGTATATGAACCGGTATATACACTACAGTTCAAACGTTTAGGGTCACTTAGATATTTCCTTATATTTGAAAAGAAGGCACATTTTTTTTTTCCAATTAAGCTCATATTAAATTAATCAGAAATACACTCTATACATTGTTAACGTGGTAAATGACTATTCTAGCTTCAAATGTCTGGTTTTTAATGCAATATCTACATAGGTGTATAGAGGCCCATTTCCAACACCACCACTCCAGTGTTCTAATGGTACAGTGGGTTTGTGAACTGTGTTAGAAAGCTAATGGATGTTTAGAAATCCCTTGAAAAGTCTTGTGCAAGTATGTTAGCAGAGCTGAAAACAGTTTTGCTGATTAGAGAAGCTATAAAACTGACCTTCCTTTGAGCTAGTTGAGAATCTGGAGCATTACATTTGTTGGTTCCATTAAAATCTCAAAATTGTCAGAAAAAGAGAACTTTCATATGAAACTCGACAGTCTATTCTTGTTCTTAGAAATGAAGGATATTCCATGCAAGAAATTGCTAAGAAACAAAAGATTGTTTACAACGTTGTGTACTACTCCCTTCAGAGGAGAGCACAAACAGGCTCTAACCAGAGTAGAAAGAGAAGTGGAAGGCCCCGCTGCACAACAGAGCAACAAGACAAGTGCATTAGTCTCTAGTTTGAGAAATCAATGCCGCAGAGGTCCTCAACTGGCAGCTTCATTAAATAGAACCCGCAAAGTGCAAGTGTCAACGTCTACAGTGATGAGGCGACTCCGGGACGTTGGCCTTCAGGGTAGAGTGGCAAAGAAAAAGCCATATCTGAGACACACAGACATTGGACAGAGGAAGATTGAAAAACATGTTATGGACAGACGAAAAGTTTTATGTGTTTGGATCACACAGAAGAACATTTGTGAGATGCAGAACAACTGAAAAGATGCTGGAAGAGTGCCTGACGCCATCTGTCAAGCTTGGTGGAGGTAATGTGATGGTCTGGGGTTGCTTTGGTGCTGGTAAAGTGGGAGATTTGTACAAGGTAAAAGGGATTTTGAATAAGGAAAGCTATCACTCCATTTTGCAATGCCATACCCTGTGGACAGCGCTTGATTGGAGCCAATTTCACCCTACAACAGGACAATGACACAAAGCACACCTCCAAATTATGCATGAACTATTTAGGGAAGAAGCAGGCAGCTGGTATTCTATCTGTAATGGAGTGGCCAGCCCAGTAACCAGATCTCAACCCTATTGAGCTGTTGTGGGAGCAGCTTGACCATATGGTACGCAAAAAGTGGCCATCAAGCCAATCCAACTTGTGGGAGGGGCTTCTGGAAGCATGGGGTGAAATATCTCCAGATTACC
Organism: Anomaloglossus baeobatrachus; assembly: GCF_048569485.1. NCBI lineage: Eukaryota > Metazoa > Chordata > Amphibia > Anura > Aromobatidae > Anomaloglossus > Anomaloglossus baeobatrachus. Next base: position 802,867,230 of record NC_134353.1, on the reverse strand, counting down.
TCCGCAAATTAACAGCTAGAATGCCAAAGGTCTGCAAAGCTGGAATTGCTGCAAAGAAGCATTCTTTGACGAAAGCAAAGTTTGAAGGAGAAAATTATTATTTCAAGTAAAAATCATTATTTCTAACCTCGTCAATGTCTGTCTGGACTATAGGTTGTATTCATTGTGCAACTCATTTGATAAATAAAAGTATGATTTTTCATGCAAAAGTCAAAATTGTCTGGGTGTCCTCAAACGTTTGAACTGCAGTGTATGCATTTATGATTATGTGCTTAGAAACACTATTTACAGACAAATGCACATGTATCATATATACAGTCATATAATGACTGTCATGAGCAGTGTGATTGTCTGTATACATGTGTGAATGTGCCCTTATGCACTGTATGTAGGTGTCAGTATACAGTATATATATATATATATATATATATATATATATATATATATTTTATATATATATATATATATATATATATATATATATATATATATATATATATATATATATAATGTGTGTGTGTGTCTGTGTGTGTATAAACCTTTACGGATCGATGGATATTTTTAAATACTTGTTTACACATGCAAAAGCAAACAATGCGAACTGAGCGATTTGTAATAGATGACTTAGTGCCCATAGGCTGCCACAGTTCTTTGCATTGCGAATCCTGTTTTCACAGGTTTTACACAATTATATATTGGACCCATGGCCAGCAAACCTCCCAAGTCTTAATTCCATTGGACACCTTTGAGCAATCCTCAAAAATCAGGCCTACAAGCAAAAAGACAGAAATTGTGATATAGTTCATTCAGTGATTAGGAAAGAATAAGTTGCTAGCAGTCAAGTTTTGGTCCAGTAATGAGTGTCTGAAATTGAAATGGAATGGAGGTTATAGAGATATTGTAGATATGAAGCCTTTGTCACCCCAGCTCTATTTCCCGCCTTATGCCGCCTCCTCCTGCTTTACTTTGCAAGGAACAGACTGGCCATGTAAAGGTATTGCTGAACTAAACCTTTGAAACAGCTACAGTTAGGTCCAGAAATATTTGGACAGTGACACAATTTTCGCGACTTGGGCTCTGTATGCCACCACATTGGATTTGAAATGAAACCTCTACAACAGAATTCAAGTGCAGATTGTAACGTTTAATTTGAAGGTTTGAACAAAAATATCTGATAGAAATTGTAGGAATTGTACACATTTCTTTACAAACACTCCACATTTTAGGAGGTCAAAAGTAATTGGACAAATAAACCAAACCCCAAAAAAAATTTTTTATTTTCAATATTTTGTTGCGAATCCTTTGGAGGCAATCACTGCCTTAAGTCTGGAACCCATGGACATCCCCAAACGCTGGGTTTCCTCCTTCTTAATGCTTTGCCAGGCCTTTACAGCCGCAGCCTTCAGGTCTTGCTTGCTTGTGGGTCTTTCCGTCTTAAGTCTGGATTTGAGCAAGTGAAATGCATGCTCAATTGGGTTAAGATCTGGTGATTGACTTGGCCATTGCAGAATGTTCCACTTTTTTGCACTCATGAACTCCTGGGTAGCTTTGGCTGTATGCTTGGGGTCATTGTCCATCTGTACTATGAAGCGCCGTCCGATCAACTTTGCGGCATTTGGCTGAATCTGGGCTGAAAGTATATCCCGGTACACTTCAGAATTCATCCGGCTACTCTTGTCTGCTGTTATGTCATCAATAAACACAAGTGACCCAGTGCCATTGAAAGCCATGCATGCCCATGCCATCACGTTGCCTCCACCATGTTTTGCAGAGGATGTGGTGTGCCTTGGATCATGTGCCGTTCCCTTTCTTCTCCAAACTTTTTTCTTCCCATCATTCTGGTACAGGTTGATCTTGGTCTCATCTGTCCATAGAAAACTTTTCCAGAACTGAGCTGGCTTCATGAGGTGTTTTTCAGCAAATTTAACTCTGGCCTGTCTATTTTTGGAATTGATGAATGGTTTGCATCTAGATGTGAACCCTTTGTATTTACTTTCATGGAGTCTTCTCTTTTTTCTGTTGACTTAGAGACAGATACACCTACTTCACTGAGAGTGTTCTGGACTTCAGTTGATGTTGTGAACAGGTTCTTCACCAAAGAAAGTATGCGGCGATCATCCACCACTGTTGTCATCTGTGGACGCCCAGGCCTTTTTGAGTTCCCAAGCTCACCAGTCAATTCCTTTTTTCTCAGAATGTACCCGACTGTTGATTTTGCTACTCCAAGCATGTCTGCTATCTCTCTGATGGATTTTTTCTTTTTTTTCAGCCTCAGGATGTTCTGCTTCACCTCAATTGAGAGTTCCTTAGACCGCATGTTGTCTGGTCACAGCAACAGCTTCCAAATGCAAAACCACACACCTGTAATCAACCCCAGACCTTTTAACTACTTCATTGATTACAGGTTAACGAGGGAGACGCCTTCAGAGTTAATTGCAGCCCTTAGAGTCCCTTGTCCAATTACTTTTGGTCCCTTGAAAAAGAGGAGGCTATGCATTACAGAGCTATGATTCCTAAACCCTTTCTCCGATTTAGATGTGAAAACTCTCATATTGCAGCTGGGAGTGTGCACTTTCAGCCCATATTATATATATAATTGTATTTCTGAACATGTTTTTGTAAACAGCTAAAATAACAAAACTTGTGTCACTGTTCAAATATTTCTGGACCTAACTGTACATTCACATATAAATAATATTGGGGTTAGATCCTACTGATGGACTACCTTAATAAAATCTAAAAACACTGAAGCTGCAATCTTTGTAAAACCCAGAATTTGTGTCAGTCTCACAACTTTTGGCCACGCTCATATATTCGGTTTATTAGCAGTAGCTTTTTGTTAAACAATACTTTATGCAGAGGCTTAAATTTAGTACCTGAACATATGTACAAATTTTGTACCCAATAACTGCTCAATAGATTACACACTCCATAAATAGCAGCAACTGGCTTTCAGGAAGATAATGTGCACAGGGATCAATATTTATTTATGCACTTGCTTTTTTTAAAGCACTAATTTGTGTCCTGTTGAGTTACAGAGCTCTTACTTTACAGAATGCTTTAATTTGTTGGGCAGTGCTTAATGCTAGGCTTTTAAATTTGTATACAATAGTCCCTTTTTATTTGAGAACAGGATTAAAAAGCCGTTTCATGAGATGGAATAAATACTAGCTCTTTAAATCAACGCAGGAGATCTTAATTTTAGTTTCATACATTATGTGTTGAAGGCAAAGCGAGTTAGAAACCTCAAACAAAATGTTTTAAATGGATTCTCCAAAATTGTTGCAAATCTCAAATATAGCAAATAACTTGCACTCTATGTGAATATAATAATGTACTCTTTATTATCACTACTTCTATTTTTTATATACAGTACAGACCAAAAGTTTGGACACACCTTCTCATCTCTAGAACAACTATTAAGAGGAGACTTTGTGCAGCAGGCCTTCATGGTAAAATAGCTGCTAGGAAACCACTGCTAAGGACAGGCAACAAGCAGAAGAGACTTGTTTGGGCTAAAGAACACAAGGAATGGACATTAGACCAGTGGAAATCTGTGCTTTGGTCTGAGGAGTCCAAATTTGAGATCTTTGAATCCAACCACCGTGTCTTTGTAGAAAAGGTGAACGGATGGACTCTACATGGCTGATTCCCACCATGAAGCATGGAGGAGGAGGTGTGATGGTGTGGGGGTGCTTTGCTGGTGACACTGTTGGGGATTTATTCAAAATTAAAGGCATACTGAACCAGCATGCCTACCACAGCATCTTGCAGCGGCGTGCTATTCAATCTGGTTTGCGTTTAGTTGGACCATATTTTATCTTTCAACAGGACAATGACCCCAAACACACCTCCAGGCTGTGTAAGGGCTATTTGAATAAGAAGGAGAGTGATGGGATGCTATGCCAGATGACCTGGTCTCCACAGTCACCAGATCTGAACCCAATCGAGATGGTTTGGGGTGAGCTAGACCGCAGAGTGAAGGCAAAAGGGCCAACAAGTGCTGAACATCTCTGGGAACTCCTTCAAGACTGTTGGAAAACCATTTCCGGTGACTACCTCTTGAAGCTCATCAAGAGAATGCCAAGAGTGTACAAAGTAGTAATGAAAGCAAAAGGTGGTTAGTTACTTTGAAGAACCTAGAATACAAAAAAGACATATTTTCAGTTGTTTCACACCTTTTTAAGTATTTAATTCCACATGCTTTAATTCATAGTTTTGATGCCTTCAATGTGAATCTACAATTTTTAGAGTCATGAAAATAAAGAAAACTCTTTGAATGAGGAGGTGTGTCCAAACTTTTGGTCTGTACTGTAAATATATATATATATATATATATATATATATATATATATATATATATAATCTATATACACAGTATTTACTGTATATGTTTATTTCATTTTTTTAAGGCATGATCAATTCCAGGGTACTGGGCATATGTGAAAGGTTTTATGAATACACTGTATGTATGTATGTATGTATATATATATATATATGTACAGTGTATATATATATATATATATATATATATATATATATATATATGTATATATATATATATATATATATATATATATATATATAAAATGTATGGACGAAAGCGTTGAAAATGTCAAATATGGCAAAAAAGTTGCTCTCTAAAAAAAAATGTATGTACTTTTTATTACTATTACTACTTTTATGATATATATATTATAGTTGTTTGTTTTTAACGCATGATCAGTATCAGGGTACTGTACATATGTACGACTTGTGCATCTTTATGAGAGTTAGTCTAAACTTTCAGGGGACAGCCGGATGTTCTTATCTATGAATACACCGCCAGCAGTACTGAAGACATGTTCAGGCCAAAACATCCAAGGCGTGACTTACAAAACATACAAGGCAAGCTAAGGCCACTTCCATTTTTGAAGCCCAAAATGCAAAAGAGTCCAACCCCAATTATGGTATTAATATTGAGCTCTCAATACTCCAGAGCAATCCTCTCCAGTCATTCACTATGTGTAAGACTTCTAATCTGTTCTGCTGGTGCATGCAATGGTCTAAGAAATGTGTGCCAAGCCTCACAGAAATTGCTTCTGCCACTTGAACTTCTGCAGATAATGTTTCTGTGTTGATGTGACGTTCCCGTGGTTGGAATTCTAGAACTGCAATGCACACTGTGTACCTCGCGTGTCCCTTTCCATGGGGAAAGCATGTTGCTAAATTTACTCTTGTATCATAGATCTAACCCAGTAGTCAGCACTATTTCTAATCCTAATGTGTCGCCCAGGGAAAGGGGTACTCGGTCCCGGGCGGTTGCAAACGGGAATGTCACTCTGGTGGCCATTGCCTGGTCCCATGCCCTGGGGACGGTTAATAAAAGGGGGTATTTACAGGGGATAATAGAGTTAATGTTCGTAACGCCACCTGTGGGTTGCAGTTATGAATAGAGTTGAGCGCGGTTCGAGGTTCGAGGTTCTCCAGTTCTAGGCTCGAGTGATTTTGGGGCCTGTTCTAGATCGAACTAGAACTCGAGCTTTTTGCAAAAGCTCGATAGTTCTAGAAACGTTCGAGAACGTTTCTAGCAGCAAAAAAACAGCTAATTCCTAGCTTGGTTTCCGCTGTAATAGTGTAAGTCACTCTGTGAATCACACTATTATGACATTTCAGTGTATAGTGTGCGTGAACAGCGCCTTCAGATCACTGCTGTTTCTATAATGGCGATCGCCATTTTTTTTTTTTTTTCCTTGTCTTCCTTCCCTAAGCGCGCGCGTGTAGTGGGGCGGGCCAGCATGTCAGCCAATCCCAGACACACACACAGCAAAGTGGACTTTTAGCCAGAGAAGCAACGGCATGTGTGATAGGATGTCCATGTCACATGTCCCTGCATTATAAAACCGGACATTTTCCTCCAGGACGCCATTATCTCTTCTGCGTCTTTGGTGTCAGACATCACTGTCACAGCTCCGTCCTTTGTCCTATCGCTGATACAGCTGTATGCGCTCCATACACAGCGCTGGACAGCTTAGGGAGAGCACTTTCTAGCAGTCCTTTTAAGGGCTCGTACCGGCAGGGTCAGAGTTAAGGTGACAGGTCCTGAAAACAGCGACAGCGTCTGTGTAGCCAAGGTCAGGGATTTCCTCCCTGCATTTCCCTATTAGGAGGGAATAGAAAGGCAGGCTTCCATTCCTCTACCCAGAGCCCCACAATCCTGGCACTGTACCCTCCTGTCCTCTGCACACTCCAACTCATTATAACTAAGCCATTATACTAGCAAACACTCAGTGTACCTAGTGGCATCCTAAACGTGGCTATTGGACTTTGCTATAGTCCCACTAGTGCAAAGACATTTGCAGAGCACGTCTGCCTGCATTGCACACTCCAACTCATGATAACTAAGCCATTATATTAGCAAACACTCAGTGTACCTAGTGGCATCCTAAACATGGCTATTGGACTTTGCTATAGTCCCACTAGTGCAAAGACATTTGCAGCACCTCTGCCTGCATTGCACACTCCAACTCATTATAACTAAGCCATTATACTAGCAAACACTCAGTGTACCTAGTGGCATCCTACACGTGGCTATTGGACTTTGCTATAGTCCCACTAGTGCAAAGACATTTGCAGAGCACGTCTGCCTGCATTGCACACTCCAACTCATTATAACTAAGCCATTATACTAGCAAACACTCAGTGTACCTAGTGGCATCCTAAACGTGGCTATTGGACTTTGCTATAGTCACACTAGTGCAAAGACATTTGCAGAGCACGTCTGCCTGCATTGCACACTCCAACTCATTATAACTAAGTCATTATACTAACAAACACTCAGTGTACCTAGTGGCATCCTATACGTGGCTATTGGACTTTGCTATAGTCCCACTAGTGCAAAGACATTTGCAGAGCACGTCTGCCTGCATTGCACACTCCAACTCATTATAACTAAGCCATTATACTAGCAAACACTCAGTGTACCTAGTGGCATCCTAAACGTGGCTATTGGACTTTGCTATAGTCACACTAGTGCAAAGACATTTGCAGAGCACGTCTGCCTGCATTGCACACTCCAACTCATTATAACTAAGCCATTATACTAGCAAACACTCAGTGTACCTAGTGGCATCCTAAACGTGGCTATTGGACTTTGCTATAGTCACACTAGTGCAAAGACATTTGCAGAGCACGTCTGCCTGCATTGCACACTCCAACTCATTTTAACTAAGCCATTATACTAGCAATTTTTGCTGCCAGTTTAAGGGCCGTAGTTGCATTGTCAGGGATATTTATTCTTTATTATTCTGCTGTTAATAAAGCTAGACCACCACTGCAATCTACACCACCTCTCAATTTTTACTACCACATTTTCAGTCCACAATCTTGTCGCAATCAACATGAGTGGCAAAATGACTTACCGTGGACAATCCGATGTGCTCCCTTTTTTACGGACACGAACAACAGGAACAAAGGTAGATGATGGGCAAAAAAGGAAAATGCTTGAATGGATCTCAAGTGGTCCAACAAGTGCCCTCTCAGCCACTTCAAGTACCGCATCCAAAAAACACCAGTCCTCTGAGTTGTCATCCCAATGCGAACCATCCACCGCCTGCCCCTTCCAGTGCATCCGCGCGCTCGTCATCTTCTAGGACTGTGGGGACAGCTGTCACACCTGTTTTTCCACCCACAACTTCCACCACTGTAACCGCAACAGGCAGTTTGCTTGGTAGGTCGTCAGTTGGTTTGGAAGGGGAAACAAGTGAGTGTGTACAGCTCTCTCAGACATCGATAGCACCAACGTTGGATGAAGGCAACATCATGTCTCCGCCTGCACTTTCCTCACAAACCTGCATTTTTCCAGGGACACCCTACTCAACACCGTCTACACACAGCAGCCAGATCTCTGTCCCTCAGATGTGGACAAATAAAAGGCCATTTCCTGCGACCCATGACAAAGCTAAGAGGTTGACTCTATCCCTCTGTAAGCTGTTGGCTACCGAAATGCTGCCTTTCCGCCTAGTGGACACACAGGATTTTAGAGACCTTATGTCTGTCGCTGTGCCCCAGTACCAGATGCCTAGTCGCCACTACTTTTCTAAGAAAGGTGTGCCCGCGCTACACCAGCATGTCGCACACAACATCACCGCTTCATTGAGAAACTCTGTGTGTGAACGGGTGCATTTCACCACCGATACTTGGACCAGTAAGCATGGACAGGGATGTTACATGTCGCTCACTGGGCACTGGGTAACTATGGTGATAGATGGTGAAGGGTCTGCTGCACAAGTCTTGCCGTCCCCACGACTTGTGTGTCAATCCTCTGTCTGTCCAAGTTCCGCCACTGCTTCTGCATCCTCCACCTCATCTGGGTCCTCCACCTCCGCCCCAAGCCTGCCTGGTCAGGCCACCAGCGTTCTCACTGCGCAGAAGGAATCACGCACCCCTCATTACTATGCTGGCAGCAGAGCGCAACGGCATCAGGCGGTCTTTAGCTTGACATGTCTTGGGAATAAGAGTCACACAGCTGAGGAGTTGTGGTCAGCTCTGCGGTCCGAGTTTAATAAATGGTTGTCTCCACTCAACCTGCAGCCTGGTAAGGCCGTGTGCGACAATGCTGCAAACCTGGGTGCGGCCCTTCGCCTGGGCAAGGTGACACACGTACCTTGTATGGCTCACGTGTTGAACCTTGTCGTGCAGCAATTTTTAACACAGTATCCCGGCCTAGATGGCCTTCTGAACAGGGCACGAAAACTGTCTGCTCACTTCCGCCGTTCAAGCGCCGCAGCTGAGCGACTTGCATCGCTCCAGAAGTCTTTCGGCCTGCCGGTTCATCTCCTGAAATGCGATGTGGCGACACGCTGGAATTCAACTCTCCACATGTTACAGCGACTGTGGCAGCACCGCCGTGCCCTGGTGCAATACGTCATGACGTACAGCCTGGGCCAACGAGATGCAGAGGTGGGGCAGATCACCCTGATGGAGTGGTCTCAGATCAAGGACCTATGCACCCTTCTGCACAGTTTCGACATGGCGACGAATATGTTTAGCGCTGACAATGCCATTATCAGCATGACGATTCCAGTCATTTACATGCTGGAACACACGCTAAACACTATTCGGAGTCAGGGGGTGGGACAACAGGAAGGGGATGAACTACAGGAGGATTCATATGCGCAAGACACAACAACATCACCAAGGTCCAGACTTTCATCATCACCAAGGCGCCAGGCATGGGAGCATGGGGGACAGGGATCAACAAGGGCGCATGGTAGCAGGCGAGATGTTGAGGAAGGTGCAGGAGGACATAAAGAAATGGAGGATGAACTGTCCATGGACATGGAAGACTCAGCAGATGAGGGAGACCTTGGTCAAATTTCAGTTGAAAGAGGTTGGGGGGAGATGTCAGAGGAAGAAAGAACGGTTAGCACCTCTATGCCACAAACACAGCGTGGACTTGGTCCGCATGGCTGCGCAAGACACATGAGTGCCTTCTTGTTGCACTACCTCCAACATGACCCTCGTATTGTCAAAATTAGAAGTGATGATGACTACTGGCTTGCCACACTATTAGATCCCCGGTACAAGTCCAAATTTTGTGACATAATTCCAGCCATAGAAAGGGACGCACGTATGCAGGAGTATCAGCAGAAGCTGTTACTCGATCTTAGATCCGCTTTTCCACCAAACAACCGTGCAGGTGCAGGGAGTGAATCTCCCAGTTGTAACTTGACAAACATGGGACGGTCTCGTCATCTTCAACAGTCTACATGTACCAGTAGGACCGTATCTGGTGCTGGTAACAGCAATTTTATGGAATCTTTTCATAATTTTTTTAGACCCTCCTTTGCAAGGCCACCAGAGACAACAAGTCTGACACATAGTCAACGGCTGGAGAGGATGATACAGGAGTATCTCCAAATGAACATCGATGCCATGACTTTGCAAATGGAGCCTTGCTCCTTTTGGGCTTCAAACCTAGAAAAATGGCCAGAGTTCTCAACTTACGCCTTGGAGATTTTGTCGTGTCCAGCTGCCAGCATTGTCTCTGAACGTGTCTTCAGTGCTGCTGGGTGTGTGCTGACAGATAAGCGCACGCGTCTGTCCAGTGACAATGTGGACAGACTGACGTTCATCAAAATGAACAAGTCATGGATCCAGAAGGAATTTACAACCCCTGTGTCATCCTGGGGAGAGTAAATGCTTGTGGATTTGGAATGTGCTTGATGCAAATCTAGCTGTGAAGTGTACAACTAGGGCACAAGTGCTGCCACTGAATGGGTGGGTGTGTGTGGGGCACAATTTTTGGAAAAAAAGGGAGACTCAGCTTGGAGTAACCCTTGCTTACATTGTTTTTAAAAGAAGCCAAGCTGAACAAGTCATGGTTCAGCAAAGACTTTATCTACCTACCCCGGTGTCATGCTGGGGACGGTTAATTATGGCGTATTTTTGAATGTGCTTGATGCAAATCTAGCTGTGAAGTGTACAACTAGGGCACAAGTGCTGCCACTGAATGGGTGGGTGTGTGTGGGGCACAATTTTTGGAAAAAAAGGGAGACTCCGCTTGGAGTAACCCTTGCTTACATTGTTTTTAAAAGAAGCCAAGATGAACAAGTCATGGTTCAGCAAAGACTTTATCTACCTACCGCGGTGTCATGCTGGGGATGGTTAATTATGGCGTATTTTTGAATGTGCTTGATGCAAATCAAAACATCCTGTTTGCAACTAGGGCCCAAGTGCTGCCACTGATGGGGTGGGTGTCTGTGTGGCCCAATTTTTGGAAAAAAGGGAGACTCCGCTTGGAGTAACCCTTGCTTGCTGTGTTTTTAAAAGAAGCCAAGATGAACAGAGCTGGGATCAGGAAAGACTTTGCTACCTACCCCGGTGTCATCCTGGGGACGGATAAGAACGGCGTATTTTTGAATGTGCTTGATGCAAATCTAGCTGTGAAGTGTACAACTAGGGCACAAGTGCTGCCACTGAATGGGTGGGTGTGTGTGGGGCACAATTTTTGGAAAAAAAAGGGAGACTCCGCTTGGAGTAACCCTTGCTTGCTGTGTTTTTAAAAGAAGCCAAGATGAACAGAGCTGGGATCAGGAAAGACTTTGCTACCTACCCCGGTGTCATCCTGGGGACGGATAAGAACGGCGTATTTTTGAATGTGCTTGATGCAAATCAAAACATCCTGTTTGCAACTAGGGCCCAAGTGCTGCCACTGATGGGGTGGGTGTCTGTGTGGCCCAATTTTTGGAAAAAAGGGAGACTCCGCTTGGAGTAACCCTTGCTTACATTGTTTTTAAAAGAAGCCAAGATGAACAAGTCATGGGTCAGCAAAGACTTTATCTACCTACCCCGGTGTCATGCTGGGGACGGTTAATTATGGCGTATTTTTGAATGTGCTTGATGAAAATCAAAACATCCTGTTTGCAACTAGGGCCCAAGTGCTGCCACTGATGGGGTGGGTGTCTGTGTGGCCCAATTTTTGGAAAAAAGGGAGACTCCGCTTGGAGTAACCCTTGCTTGCTGTGTTTTTAAAAGAAGCCAAGATGAACAGAGCTGGGATCAGGAAAGACTTTGCTACCTACCCCGGTGTCATCCTGGGGACGGATAAGACGGCGTATTTTTGAATGTGCTTGATGCAAATCTAGCTGTGAAGTGTACAACTAGGGCACAAGTGCTGCCACTGAATGGGTGGGTGTGTGTGGGGCACAATTTTTGGAAAAAAAGGGAGACTCCGCTTGGAGTAACCCTTGCTTACATTGTTTTTAAAAGAAGCCAAGATGAACAAGTCATGGGTCAGCAAAGACTTTATCTACCTACCCCGGTGTCATGCTGGGGACGGTTAATTATGGCGTATTTTTGAATGTGCTTGATGCAAATCAAAACATCCTGTTTGCAACTAGGGCCCAAGTGCTGCCACTGATGGGGTGGGTGTCTGTGTGGCCCAATTTTTGGAAAAAAGGGAGACTCCGCTTGGAGTAACCCTTGCTTGCTGTGTTTTTAAAAGAAGCCAAGATGAACAGAGCTGGGATCAGGAAAGACTTTGCTACCTACCCCGGTGTCATCCTGGGGACGGATAAGAACGGCGTATTTTTGAATGTGCTTGATGCAAATCTAGCTGTGAAGTGTACAACTAGGGCACAAGTGCTGCCACTGAATGGGTGGGTGTGTGTGGGGCACAATTTTTGGAAAAAAGGGAGACTCCGCTTGGAGTCACCTTGCGGTGTTTTACATGACTTTAGAAGGGCGTGCCATGCCTATATCTGTGTCTCATCCTCTTTTTCCTTGTCCAGCTCTTTTGTTTTTGCATAAGTATATGTCCTTGTCACTTTCCCATGTGTTTGTGTTGTGTTGTGAGTTGTTTGTGACCTTTTGGACACCTTTGAGGGTGTTTTCTAGGTGTTTTTCTGTGTTTGTGATTGCCTGCCATTGTTTCCTATGCAGTTCGAGTTCGGTTCGTCGAACGTTCGACGAGCCGAACTCGAACGGGACCTCCGTTCGGCGAACCGACCTCGAGCCGAACCGGGACCGGTTCGCTCATCTCTAGTTATGAATGGAGAACCACCGCTGCTCACCGTGGGTGTGATGCCCCTGAACTAGTCAGGGTGTCACAGGGTACTGCACTCTTTATCTTTTGGTGCAGGACTCAACCCTGATGGTTCCGGGATCCTAACTTTTGGTATTGCTCCATCAGCATGCAAATCCAAGTCACACCTCACACCACAACCTGTCAGGCACACCAGTGGGTGGTCTAGCTGGAACAGGGCCACCCGCCTAGAGGTCACACAGACTGGTGGGAGGGGCAGAGTCAGTTGAATGGTAGCCCTCAGTGAGTGAGGAGATGGGAGTTGGAGTTCCCTTGGAGAAGTTGGCTAGGTCGCAGACGGTAGTCTTGGACCGAAGGAGTCGCAGGGTATTGGAGAAAGGTGCCAGGCTTAGTTTAGGGGGAACGGTCGGCACCGGAGTACCTAGTAACCGAACCAGTACCGAGCACGGTGGGGTACTGGACCCTAGATCAGGGACTAGCTTCACGCAACCTGATAATTAACCTCTGGAGGATAGTATCTTTATGAACTGTCCCCAAGAGCTCAGAGATCGAAGGTCACATGTTAGCGCAGTAAGATTTCCAGACTAACGCATGTTGGTTGGTACTGTGACGGTTCATGCATGTAGTAGACAAACTATTTGTATTTCTGCCTCTACTGAGTTGTTTATTACAAAGTTTGCAGAGAATGTGAGTTGGGTCATCCATTCCGGTCACAAAAAATGCTCAGGCTAGGCAACCCTTGCTACCCATGATTTCACAGCCAGAGTTTTGACTGAGAATGCAGTGGTTGTCCTGGTTGCATCACTCCGTGTCTGTATGGGAAGAACCTTGTCTTCCTTGTCTTCCTCCTCCTCCTCCTCCTCCACTTCCTCTGCTGAGCTACTCAGCTGCGTGCCATTGGGTTCACACCAAGTGGGATCTACAACTTCATCGTCATCCTCTCTGTTGTCCCATTCCTCACCCTGATTGTCCCCCTCTTCCTGACCTCACATTACAGTACAGTACTATTTAACCCAAGTCAGACAGTCATACAAAATTAAAGGACAATGGTGCCAAAAACTAATGAAATGTATGTAAACTTTTGAATTTGCAGAAAGTAATAAAAATGGCTTAAAACATTCTCTCTCATTATTTTGGCATTTGGCAAATATAATAATTTTGTTCCTAATTGACCTAAAACAGGAAAGGTTTATTCTGATAATGAGAAAAACATGCAGATGTGTCTTTTTAGATAGTGTATGTAAACTTCTGGTTTCAATTGTATGAGTTCTATTTATCATTTTCACTGTAGAAACAGAGAAATGCAATTTGTTTGCAAAATAGAATTTTTTTTTTATTTTTTCCTAATAGTGGAAAGGAAAATAAAAGGGCCTCATTGATATTAATAGGATGTATATGTTACTGGTTATATGTCCATTATTTTTTAATAAAGGAACAAAAACTAAAGATTGCTGCATAGCCTAAAGGCCGCTTTACATGGGACGATTTATCGTGCATTCGCATCTGCAATCACACCCGCCCCCATCGTTTGTGCGATATGGGCAATCTGTTGCCTGTGTCGCACAAAGTCTGTAACCCTCGTCACACGTACTTACCTTCCAAACGACCTCGCTTTGGGCGGCGAACATCCTCTTCCTGAAGGGGGAGGTACGTTCAGCGACACAGCGACATTACACAGCGGCTGCCCAATAGAAGCGGAGGAGCGGAGATGAGCGGGACGTAAACATCCCGCCCACCTCCTTCTTTCTGCATTGCCGGCGGGACGCAGGTAAGCTGCAGGTCATAGTTTCCGGGGTGTCACACGGAGCGATGTGTGCTGCCTTGGGAACGATGAACAACCGGCGTGCAGAAGGACGTTCGATTTTTTGAAAATGAGCGACGTGTCAACGAGCAACGATAAGGCGAGTATTTTTGCTTGTTCACAGTCGCTCGTAGCTGTCATACGCTATGATATGTCAAACGGTGCCGGATGTGCATCACTAACGACGTGACCCCGACGACATATCATTTGATATATCGTGGTGTGTAATGGGCCCTTTAGCCAGTCACTTTTTTTTTTACTTTGGATTAAGACATCCTGTTGCTTTTTTTTTTTTTTTTTTTGTAATACAAATGGATAATCCTGGATGGGAAGCAATGTAAGTTCCAGTGATGGTTAAAAAAGACAAGTAATGGGTTCAAAAAAATATCTGCCTTGGCAGTTCCACTGATAAGCAGCCTGCCAGTCCCTTAAGGAGAACCTGTCACCAGATTTGACGACTTAAGGGTGCTTTACATGCTGCTACATCACTAACGATATATCGTCGGGGTCACGTCGTTAGTGACACACATCCGGCGTCGTTAGCGACATCGCAGCATGTGACACCAAGGAGCGACGATCAACGATCTCAAAAACGTCAAAAATCATTAATCGTTGACACGTCACTCCTTTTCATAATATGGTTGGTGGTGCATGCCTCTGGTTGTTCGTCATTCCTGCGATATCACACATCGCTATGTGTGACACCGCAGGAACAACGAACATCTCCTTACCTGCGTCCACCGGCAATGAGGAAGGAAGGAGGTGGGCGGCATGTTCCTGACGCTCATCTCCGCCCCTCCTTTGGTATTAGGCGGCCGCTTAGTGACGCTGAACGAACCTCCCCCTTAAAAGAGAGATTGTTCGGTGTCTCCAGCGATGTCGCTAAGCAGTTATGTGCGTGTCACGCTGCCGTAACGCTATTGTTCACTACGGCAGCGATCACCACATATCGCACGAATGACGGCGGTGGGTGCTATCGCTCGCGACATTGCTAGCAATCGCTAGCGATGTCGCAGCGTGTAAAGCACCCTTAAGCTGCGGCCCCCACCACTGAGCTCTTATATTCAGCATTCCAGAATACTGTATATTAGAGCTCAGACCGCACTGTAGAACATAAGAAAGACTTCTATAATACTCACCTATGGAGCGGTCTGGTCGGTTGGGTGTCGCTGCTCTCCAATATGGCGCCTCATCTCTACGGTCTGGCACCTCCTGTCTCTGGTGATCGCTGTCTTTCTTCTTCTGAGGCCTGTGTGCATGACAAGTCCTAAGTCATGCATACTAGCCGGCATGCATTGAGGTCCTGCGCAGGTGCACTTTAATCTGCCCTACTCAGGGCAGATCAAAGTATTGTAGTGCGAATGCATGGGCGGTCTTTAACCTTTCCTCCCACCTGCGCATTACAGTACTTTGATCTGCCCTCAGCAGATTGCAATGTCAGCTTCTGTGGATGACGCAGGATGCACATCATACATACTGGGCTGGGAAGGAGGAGGACAGAGTTCGCCGCAGAGAGGAAGTGACGGACCGGAGAGAGGAGGCACTCGACTGGAGAGCAGCGACACCTTTTGGACCGGACTGCCCCCCTAGGTGAGTATTATTAAAATGTTTTTTTACGTTATACAGCGCGGCCTGGGCTCTTATATACAGTATTCTGGAATGCTGTATATAAGAGCTCAGTGGTGGTGGCAACAGCTTATAGTTACGAAGTCTGGTGACAGGTTCCCTTTAAGTTTAGAGACTAAAGGGGCATTAACACTGCAAGAAAATTGTGATTGAGCATTTTTAAATGGGTTGTCCAGGACTTTAACATTGATGACTTAGTTTTAGGATAGGTCATCAATGTTTGATCAAGGTGGGTGCAACACCCAGCATATCCACTGGTCAGCTGTTCCCAGTGCCGCTGTCCAGAACAACTCAGTTGCGGAGTTGTTGAACAGCTCCGTCAACAGTATAGTAGCTATGGCTGGGTACTACATATCCGCCCCCTTTTCCAAATCAATATTTATTTAACCAAGTGGTTCCATAACTGAGTAGTTCCGGTATCCAACAGCACTGTAAACAGCAGATTGGAGGGGGTGCCATGTGTCGCACCCCCACCGATCAGACATTGATAGGCATTCTAAGATGACATTAGAGATTACATTATGAAATATGTTTTTAATTAAAAAGGGTGTTATGGAAACAGAGCAATTTGTACCAGATTCTTTTTGCTCTTGGTTCCATAAAAATAACATGATCTGCCTCATTTGGAATCTCGTTCTTTTTTCCTTTCTTAGCATTCATATATTACACTCTGAATACAAAGCAAATGAAACTGTCAAAAAGTTCCCCATGAAATAATTTTGTAGGCAATCACAATTGATAACAATGCCTATTGTTCAGTTTAGTATGAATTAGACAGTGCCATTTTCATTATTTTTTTTCTACAGATGATCTGATAAAACATAATTTCACAAATGAAGTTTCAATATTTTGTATTGATAATACCAAGCACTTCA
The DNA here is from genome assembly GCF_048569485.1 of Anomaloglossus baeobatrachus. Classification (NCBI taxonomy): domain Eukaryota; kingdom Metazoa; phylum Chordata; class Amphibia; order Anura; family Aromobatidae; genus Anomaloglossus; species Anomaloglossus baeobatrachus. The sequence goes on along the minus strand of NC_134353.1, from coordinate 802,850,402 downwards.
ACACATGGCAATCCTACCGTCCCTCGGGTACGCCGCTGACAAACAGGTACATTCTGGAAAGTGGAGATTACACAAAAATACTGTTTACTATAAATTCGATACATAATTCATATCTTCCTAAAGATGAAACCTTTCCAAAACAGACATGAATGTCTGTTACCAGTTATCAATGTACTACCACGTGTGCCGGGAGAATAAATGCTACGTCGGTTTCTACTTTCACTTTTTATGTTGGTAGTAAAATGGAAACAGCTGTCCTGAAGATGACTGAAATATCACCGCATGACAAATGTGCTTTGCAAACTGTCATAATTTCAGTGATATGAACTGTAATCTTCTTTCTGGCAAGGGAACGGCCGGGTTCAGGAGAACATATGCCTGATACAAGCCATTTGGGGGAGACTGCAGTAAATAGAAAAAGGAAAAATGTTTATATGCAGAGAAAAGAAGTAATAGGATATATCCAACCAATGATTTTCTATAAAGATCTGAACTGAAGGGGAATGTCTTATGCATTTTATTTTTTGTCAAAATAACTAGAAGGAATGTGTAGGAAAGAAATATTGTTGCTTTTTAAAAGTTTAGCATTATTTTTTTTCCGCTCAGTGATTCTACGGTATCAGTCCAGAGTAGAGGGAACCCAGCATCCGCAGATAATTCATAAAAACCTTTGCTTTATTAACTCCATGAGTTAAAACATAGACACAGTCTGGTCTACGCGTTTTGAACAGAAATGTTCTTACTCATGACTAATCATTAAGAACATTTCTGTTCGAAACGCGTAGACCGGACTGTGTCTATGTTTTAACTTATGGCGTTAAGAAAGCAAAGGTTTTTATGAATTATCTGCGGATGCTGGTTTCCCTCTACTCTGGATTGCTTCTTCTCAGGGACCGGCCTGAATTTTTCTGTGCACTGCGCCCTCTGAGATGTCCTAACCTACTATGGTGAGCTGAATTGGTCTCTTTTTTTTGTTGTGTTGGACAATGCTTACAGATACTTTCATTCTCCTCTGAAACAGAGTGATTAGAGTTTAAAATATACAAAGATATCCAACTCTTTCAGGAAGGACCTCAATTGTTTGTACAATTACAATATTTGATATATTAGAAGAAAGCATTAACAAAATGAACCGTCATGTCTTTTAGGTTCCAAGGATGTCACTGTTTTATATATCTTATGTGACTTTTATGACAATCCTGAGGAAACAGAAATTTGAAGTCTCCCCCCATTTGAGGTTAGTTGAAACCTAAAAACATGACCAAATTGTGGTGTCCAAACCCATGAGTGGTCTGGTTTGTAAACTGATAATTTGAGGCAAGATGAGTGGTAGCCCTAAAGGAATTACAGGAAGCTGGGGATATGGTCATAAGACCAAACGACAAGGAAATATGTTGTTTAATTAACAATATTACTCATTAGTATAAGGGAGGGATCTTATCACAAGGCCAATCTAATACTTAATGCCAGCTTGATGAGTGTCGTACTGTATATCTGAAATTGCTCCTACAGTGAATCACAAACTAAGACTGATAATGGATTAACCAAAATGAATATCAATATTTGCAGGCAAAAGAACTTCAGGATGTCCACTAGTAGCATAGTTATGGGGGGGCAAAGGGTGTGGTAACCCCAGACCCTGCACACTGAGGGGCCTTCCGGAGCTATGCTAGTTTTAATTGTATCAGCATGTGCAGCACACCAATAGAGTTATATTCTGTGGCAGAGCAGGGAAACAGGGAAACTCTATCTCCCTGCACTGCCACTCTTAGTTCTGTAGGCTGTAGGTCGTGAGCGCAAAATCCACTGTCTTCTATGCCTTTTGAACCCCAAATTAATTAGATTTGTTTTAAGAGCACTCGGGAAATCATACAGCACAAGCTTTTATGGTGTACTCTGGACGTTTCCTTTAATAATGGATGTGCAGGTCCTTAAATAGGGTCACAGACAAAGGAAAAGTTCTCTTTGAACTATGAACCAATAGGAACTTTAGGGAAGTGAATATATATGTGTAACTTCCCCACACATCAGTGTTACTTGATCACCATGACATTAGAAGTTATAGGACAAGATGGATACCATAAACCCAAAATGGATTCTATTTCTCATGGTCACATTAGTCCTGCGGCCTACAGAATGGAAGGTCCATAGTGGAGTGACAAGATGACATCATCGTACTGTGACACACACAGGACATCAGTCCCGACATGATGGCATCACCATATTCGTCTGCAAAGGACCTGTCGTTGTCTGCTGTTGAACTCACTGTGGTAAGGTGAGTATATGATGTTTATTTTTTTCTTTTAAAATTGTGTTATAGCATATTGTGTAGAGGTTCCACAAAAATAGTGTGGGCTACTATGGAGGCCCCCATAGTTAGTAGGGTCTACTTTAGGGGCCCCCATAAATAGTGGGGGCTACTAAGGGGGAGTCCATTATACATAGTGGGGGCTACTAAGATTGCCATCATGGAGTGTAGGGCTACTAAGAGTACCATGATACAGAGGGGGGCTACTAAAGGGGCCATGATACAGAGAGGGGGTTATTGAGTGGGTCATCATATAGTGTGAGGGCTACTCTAGGGGCCATGACAGTGTAGGGTCTACTAAAGAGCCATGAGTGAGAGCTGCTTAGGGGCCATGAAACTGTGGGGGCTACTGTGGAAGCCATCATACAGTGTGGGGACTACTGTGAGGGCCATCATACAATGTGAGAACTAATGTGGTGCTTTTGTACAGTGTGGGGGTAATCATACAGAGTTGGGGCCATCATACAGTTTGGGAGCTAGTAAGAGAAAAGTATATTGTGTGTGGGCTACTATTCAGTGTCTAAGCATTATACAGTGTACAGTAGAGCATCATTCTGTGTAAAGGGGAGCTATACAAGGGGGAGACTCATGACATTATTAAATGTTAGATGGGCACTTATTCTTATAGGTGCACTCAAGTTATTGTGACTGTCAAAGGGGCACACAGACGGTGTTATTACTTTCCAGTGTGGAAAATGTGGGCACTGTTTTGTAGAACACTTGATAAAAAAACAAGAGATCAAAAATATATATACCCCTGATGAAGCCACATATGGTGGCGTAACACTGGTTTCACATCAGCGTTTTCCTGCCGCACTGCCAGATCCGGCACAAGTACAGTACAGTTCAATACAGTTCACAGACAGTGCGGCAAGCCCCGGTCACATGCTATCACTTGCTCCGGTCAAATGACCACATGTGCCCGGAGCTTGCCAGTGAACTGTATTGAACTGTACTGTCCTTGTACCGGATCTGGCAGAGCGGCAGAAAAACGCGGATGTGAACTGAGCCTAACGCGTGGGGAAGGCGCACCCACACTACCTCCCTCACTGCTCACTTATCATCTGGTATTGTATTGGCTCTCTTTGATCTGTACCATATTATTGTTAGTCTTAAGGCAACTTTACACACAGAGATAAATCTTTGACAGATCTGTGGTTTTGGTGAAATCATGGACATATTGTTCCATTTGTACACAGCCACAAACCTGGCACTGATTGTCCACAATTTCACTGCAACCACAGATCTGCCGCAGATTTATCTCTGTGTGTAAAGTGGCCTTTACATTTGGTGAATATGTATTGCTGTATATTGTACTTTAGTACAGGTATTTTGAGCCTATATGTTTTATTCCATCTGCATTACTTCATGAGGTTGTAGTGGTGATGTGCCATTCTGCTCATGGGTGGATCACTCCTTTGGATTTTTCTCATTTTTAAGTGTTCTAAATAATATTTCTCTGTGTATTAATAAACTTTTTCACACTTTTTGCATGCAACAAGGGGCTCCTCTTGCTTCATTCCATTATTCTTGATTTTCCAGCAAATGATTGGTGTAGTTGTGCCCACTCTTTCCCATGGGTTGTGTTTTTGTAGAACACTTGCACAGGGCATTCATATTTGCTAGAAGTTTGTTTTACCATATAGATGGCACACAATAGCACATACCAAGTGTAGTAATAGGGACACATACGGCGCAGCGGCTAAGCATTGGGGTATCAACAGGTTGAGGAGTTTCTACAGGATGGGAATAGATGGGGACAGTGCTGGAAATGTGAGAAGTGAAATGTGTTATAAGCGGATGACCTACTTTTATATTTAGACAGGGTACATTCCTCGATTTTGCCGGCAATGGATATCATCCGAGAATTTGGGCGGAGGGCTGGCCTTCGGATTAATTAGTCCAAATCGGCTTTAATGCCGATAGACCCTCTCCCGGTGGACTTCTCGGACTTGCAGATACCGGTTCCTATCGTCTGAGAGTTTAAGTATCTGGGAGTAACTGTTAGCCCAATTCCGAAGGATTTCCAGGCTCTAAATCTGGAACCCCTGTTGCAGCGGTTCAGAGCAAAGGTACATACTTGGTGCAGCCTACCGCTATCAAATATCGGTAGATCAAACTTAATCAAAATGGTAATGATGCCACAATTACTATATCTTATACATAACTCTTCAGTGTGGATACGTAGGGAATTTTTTGCAAAAATTAATACATTATTCCGGGAACTTATCTGGACGAAAAAACAGGCTAGGATTCGATTGGAGGTGCTAGAGCAGGCAAAGGAGGAGGGAGGACTGGCGGTACCAAACCCATATATATACTATATAGCCTCCCAGATGCAACATCTTAGGGGTTTGGGCAAAGAAGGAGCGTATGATAATAATGGTGATATTGTGAGAGACGGATCGGTATGGAAATATCCGGGTTGCCGGTTGGATGTGGGACAAAGGCAGATAAATGGGGCACAATATCCCATGCTGACTATGATTTTTAGGGTCTGGGACAGAGGTAAGTTTCTTTTGAAGATAAATGGGCCTACGGAGTTCTGGCCACTATAGCGGAACCCGGATCTGCAAGAAATTAAAACATTTGTGGGGTTCAGAGGATGGGAAGATAAAGGGATCCATTTGGTGTCACAAGTACTACAAAATAATATTCTTAAGAGTTTTGAGTAATTGAGAATGGAATTTCACCTCTTCTTCTTTTATCAATACTTACAGCTGAGACACGCATTGGAAAGACAGGGGAGGACAAATCCGGTGACAGTGACACATAATCAAACATTACATATGCTACTTACATCTGAGTCCTCTAAAGGTCTTATTTCGGATTTATACAAAAGATTACTACCTGCCCATCTGGAGACATACCCACTGACTGTTAAAAGCAAATGGGAACGGGACGGCGGCCCCCTGACGGAAGACCAGTGGTCCGAAATTCTAGAACAGGTCCCTAAACCGGCGGTCTCTGAGTGCCAAAGGCTTTCTCAAATATATCTCATCCACAGGGTATATAAAACCCTAAGCCTACTATTCAGGATTGCACTTAGACCAAACGCACAATGTGTTAGGTGTGGACAGGATGATGCCCATTTGATGCATGTTCTGTGGGAGTGGGGACACATTGGTGATTTCTGGAAACAAACCATGGGACTGATAGACCAAATATACCATATCACAATACAACCTTCGCCTCGTCTATGTTTGTTGAGTCTATGGGAGAAAGGAATAGACCCGGACTCTACAGTAGCCCTGGGAATAGCGCGTATCCTGTATCAAGCAAGAAAGATACTGGCATACCATTGGTTAGATCCTCTACCACCAACATTACCAGAGCTTAAAAATAAATTAAATAACGTCATTAGATTGGAAAGAGGAGTTTATTTAAAAAGAAAAGCACTGAGAAAGTTTTACAAAATTTGGCAGCCATGGATGCAGTCGCCGGGTTTCCCCTCTGGTGCACTAGTGCAAGATGCAATATTGGACCAGTTACTGTTGTGCTTGCAGTGAATGGAATGCTTGGGGAACAAAAGGAAAAACTAGTGCTCTCTGTGGCGAAGTGGACTGTGAGCGACGCTGTGGGAGGGGCCGGAAGGGTGTGATTGATGACTAAACGGGGAGAGAGAGGCAAGCGGGTATGGAAATATGATGAGGAGCAACACGGCTGATGGGGGAGGCTTTCTTACTAGAATGAGGTACTGTTGCATAATTTTATTTTTTGTTTACCTGTGGAGCTATGTTGTTTGTAGGCTCAATTTATATAATATAACTGGGATTTAAGATTTATTTTTTTTACAGAGGAAGAACCTGAATTTTTGGACAGCATATGCTTTTTCTATGCACTCCTTGACTAGTTATATAAGATGCAATATATTTTTTCTGTACTGATTTCTAGGTGTTTAATAAAAAAAGATCTGATTTAAAAAAAAGAAGTGAAATGTGTCTTTGTTGTAATCTCTGCAGACGAGTGCTGGCTGGAGAAGTTGTCATGTCGTTCTGGGTCAGATGGAAAAGTAACAGTGCCATTATTTCCTGAGGTTCTCCTTCATCCACTATTAGGCTGCACCACAATACTTGTAATCAGGGCTACCTGGATACTGTCATACTCAGAAGCTTCGCTCCCCTTAACCAAATCCCTAGATACGCCTCTGATGCTAACTATTTGTGTGTTATATAAGGTTCACAAGGATAGCCAGTCACCACAATGCTGCCCCATCACTTTAGGAACTGAAGGTCCCACTGATAAGATTGAATGCTTCATTGATCTTAAATTCAAAGGTCTGGTTAGTTTGTTCCTCACACAAGGGATGATGTGCTTTCTAAATTGAAAAAGTTGTAAATACTAAGAAAATCTCTTAGTGTGACTTTATATCAAATCATCATTACATAATTCATTAAAAAAGCCAGTGATGGAGTAGTTGCTGGAATCTGTGCTATCGCACAACTGCTTTTTTCTTTTGATGATATTATCTCCAGGTTGCAGTCACTGTAATGGTGTGAGGTAGCACTGCATCATGTATGTGCCTTCACCTGGGAAATTAGGAGTTGATGACGGCTGTTTCAAAAGTATGTGTCATATTAGTATAGATAGATTGATAAATAAAAATTGAGAGTTCTCAGTGGTTGATTCCTTTTATTGGCTAACTTAACAGGTGACAACCATTAAGCACTCTAAATTTTCTACTGGGTAATAGTAAACAAAGATGTATATTTTTCTCGTGCAGAAATATCTATACTGGCTTCATAATATAGACAGGCACCTCAGAACCAGCACAAACTAAACAAAAATCGGGTTCAGCAGCTGAACTTGACCCCAAACGTGAGGGACATAAACTTGTTAGAAAGGGATAGGGGGGCTCATGTTCTCTAATGTGCCCGCGCGCTGCAATTTCAGTATGTAGCAGAGCTGGGATCATTGTGGAACAGTGTGGTGCAGATTACATTAGACATGGGTGTTTGGGGGGGTTAAGTTGGAGAAATAGGGTGGCTTTTTTAATAAAATATTTTTCTGTGTGTCTATTTACTTACAGGGTTAGTAATGCAAGGGTCATATAAACCCCTGCCCATTACTAATGTAGGGTTTAGTGGCAACTGTGATTTTTGACAAATGACAGCGGTCATTAACCCCTTATATTACGCCATTTGACACTGCACCAGGGCAATCAGGATGAGTCGGGTAAAGTGCTGGAATTTTCACATCTAATGGATGCAACAATTTTGGGTGGCTGCGGGCTGCTATATTTAGGCTGGGGGGACAATAATCATGGGCCTCCCCAGCCTGAGGATACCAGCCCCCAGCTGTCATTTAATCTTGGCTGAGTATAAAAATTGGGAGAATTGCATGTCGTTCACTTTTTTAATTCATTTATTTTTAAACTTCTTAGGGGACCCAGACAGCCTCTGTGAGGGTAACCAATCAGAGGCGCTGGCAAGCGGGCTAACTGCAACCAATCACAGATGCTGTCACAGATGGTGGGCAGGGGAAACAGTGAATATGTATGAGATTTAATGAGCGGATCTGGAAGCAGTGAGACACCCACACACGGAGACTGGAAAGGAAAGTAATCCCCTAACTCATCAAACACCTCCCCCCCACACTCATCATACAGCCCAACTATCCTAGCCAAAGTCATAATAAGAAATAGCAGAGAAAAAAGAGTTTGATGCAAAAAGTAATTAAAATTTATTAATTTTATTAGACATATATAGAAATTTCACAATCAAATGACAAGGACAGAAAAATAGGGGGAGGGGAATAAAGAGGTATTGTGCCTGGAGAAAGTTTTAAACCATGTAAAGAAAGGAAATACAACAAAAATACATAAAGGTCAGGTGACTATAATTAAAGTGCATATATAATATGTTCATTCAATTATATTGATAAAGACACCTGGCCAAAATGAGGCACATACAGAATTAGACATACAGTAAGTGTATACAAATAAGTCACCAGAACATCATAGATCAAAAAGTGCCAAAAGTACCTAAACATGGTAGAGAAGTAAAAATCAACTGTGCACCTGTAAACATGGTGACTAGCACACATACAAAACATTTAGCATACCCATATAAGATGAAGAATGAATTTCAGGCAGTGATGGCTCAAATGTGAGGAACACCCCAACGTATGTTTCACTAATAAGATATCTTAAAGCTTCATCATGGAGAGGGAAGAATAACCTACTAGTTCATGGAGGGGGTGATTGCGCAGTATTAGAACTGCACACAGATGAAGCTTGTAATAGAGCGAAGGTCACACACATGTGAAGCACAGTGCCCAGGCAACAGCCTATTACATGCCCCTTCTAATTGATTAGGCAGGCTGTCCACCACAACTCTATCAGTGCACCACAGAGGTACAGGTCCCTAGTTTACAAGATCACAATTGGTTAGTTTTACCCTGTAAAAAATACATCAAATGTAAAGAAAAGCTGGCAGCAGACAACAATTTTTACTCTTTCAAGGTTACCTCCTCATATTACTAAAGGGAATCTGTCAGCAGGTTTATGCTATGTAAATTAAAGCCAGCATGCTGCAAGGCTTAACACAGAAAGTTCAGGCATGCCTGTTTTGTTATAGATATTGTTTGTTTGGTGTGTTTGTTTAAGCAGCAGGACCTTTATAATTAGGCTATGTGCGCACGTGTGTGCTCTGCACCGCACCTAAAAGGTGTGCTTCAGAGCGCAGCTGAAAATCTCTGTTCTGAAGCGCATGGTGTTGGCAGAGAACGTGTGCTCTGCATGCTGCCTCTCCCTATAGACAGCATGCAAACCGCACGGAAGAAGTGATATGTCACTTCTTAGAACGCAGCGATTCGGGCAGCAGCCGAATCGCTGCGTTCTAATATGCCACGTGCGCACGGCTCCTGCACAATCTCCATAGACTGTGCAGGGGATGCAGGACGCATGCAGTTACGTTGCGGTGCAGAATGCAGCGTAACTGCATGCAATACGCACACGTGCGCACATAGCCTTACAGGACTAGAAACTCACATGCACATCAGTCCGACACACCCCCTGCTGTGATTGACACCTCACAGTCAATGTACAATCTTCATTGAGAGCATAGTGTGGGTGGGACAGCTCTCTGGACTCTGATACTTGACTTAACCTAAAAATTCAGATTGTGTCAAAACAGCTGCAACCAGTAATCTAAGTGATACATTGTTGGATTCAGAATCTCATTGCCTACATCATTCTGCTCTCAGATGATGTAGCAAAATCCTGCTGACAGATTCCTTTTAATACAGGTAATTCATGTTGAGAAATGTATCCATTTGCACAGAAATTCTTCTTGATTATCTGACTTTAAAAAAGTGGCCAAAGAATATGACTAGGCAATTTACTCAATTTGGTTAATTTTATAAAGTAATTCATCATGGCTCTGATGGAGCAAGAAGTGTTACGGTATTCTCTGAAAAACTTTGTACACAAGAAAGAAAACAGATGAATACTTATAATATCCTCAGGTCCTTCTAAGGTATTTCTATTCGGAAACATCACAGGGGTTATTACAGAAAACCTGGCTCCATTTAATTTTAATAATTAGAGATGACAGGGGATTCACCTACCATAACCTGAGACGAGCACTCAACCTACATCATATTTTAGTGCAACATGAGTACAGAAAATCTAAGAAAATGAAAAAATCTTTGCTTGTAAGTCGGAAGATGCCTCAGTTTGTAAAAGTTTGTAAAAGTTGTCAAGACATTTGTTGATTAACCATCTGTGGAGCAAGTTAAGAACATTAAAGCTGTTGTCCTCTACTGGACACTTCAGGGTTAATAGAAAATAAAAACCTATACTCATATCCCACAACCTCACTGAGATCATGTGCTATTGTGACATGTGACCACTGCAGCCGATCAGTGGCTGCCAATTGGTTGCAATGGTCATGTGACATAATTTCACATGAACTGCTGGGAATAACATGATGACATTGTTGGAATGGTGTTGCTGTGGGAGGTGAGTATAGCATTTACTTTCTACGGGGCCCTCAAGTGATTAGGAAGTAGTGCACAACCGCTTTAAGAATAGAGACAAACGAAGTCCTTTGGAAAAGAATCCAAAGATGTAAATGGCCATCTCCAACTGATTTAAAATGTTTGGCGTTTATCAGCTGCCTATGAGGAGGAGATAATTAGCACAGATTGCTTCTCCAGAAGAAAGCTCAGGACCATGTAGAAAAATGAAACCTGGAAGAAAGGATCCATGCTTGTCAGGGGCGGGACGATTAAGGTCGCAGGGATCGCTACTGCAAACTGCCAGCCCCAGCCCCTGCTTCAGCTGGATGTGCATCCGGGGCCGCACATCCAGCTGAAATACAACACGGTGCAGACACCTGTCGAGTGCACTGCGATGAATGCTGCTGGCAAAACAGAAGCGGCAGCTTTCAACAGCATCCCCATGACTGAGGCAGCTCATGACAATGACGTCATGTGTTGCCATAGCACCAATGAAAGCTGGCGACTACTGCGGGCCGTCTATAGAGGAGGACACCGCGTGACATGGGAGCCGGGGTGAGTGAATACAGTATATACCAGTAGGGGGACAGTATATACCAGGAAGAGCCCTGGAGAGGAACATAAATACCAGGAGGACAGTATATACCAGGATGGGCTTAGTAGAGGAACATATATACCAGGAGGGAGACAGCATATACCTGGAGGGGAACAGTATATAGCAAGAAGGGAAGAGTATACACCAGGAGGGGCCAATCTCTGCAGGTAGATATCCAGGGTAGAAAGTTTAGAAGGGATAGTATTTGTCCTGTCCACCCTTACTTACCAATCTTTGCTCTGAATATATTTAGGCGACCAAAAGTAAGGTTCTGCACCACTGAAATGAATCTTCAACCCCTGAATATGTGGAGGATAAGCAGGTTTATAACCATCAAATTGACTCCTAATACTTATGGGTGCTTGGGGCAATCCATGTGTGTGTCCTGTTATATAATATTTATGTCTTTCAGCACCGTGATGTTTTTGTGGCATTATTTGATATTTTAATTTAATTTTATATACCCATCAAATTAATTGACTTTATATTTTGGTTCCAAGGGGTAGTGGATGCATTAAGTATGTAATGTTAATGATCCTTTGCATTTCTAAGCACCTTGGTGTCTCTGACTTCACAGCTCCAGAGTGCAATTAATTTACCCAACTTTCACAAACAAAAATTCACTGTGATTCAATAAGAGCATTTTACAGCTAAAGCATAATTTTTAATATACACCTATAAAATTGTTAAAAAATAAAAGCTACATTAAAATATATAATAGTAGTAAAACACTTAAAGATTTAGCAGTAATTTGTAAACTACACAGTAAAGACATGGCTGTAAGGGCACTGTCATATAGATTAAATTGATGCCTATGTTGAAGAAATCTTCTCTAGAACCTGGATATACAATAGGTCCAGAAATAATTGAACAGTGACACAAGTTTTTACATTTTAGCTTTTTATAAAAACATATTCAAAATACAGTTATATAATCAATATGGCCAGAAAGTGCAGACTCTCAGCTTTAATGTGAGGGTATTCCCCTCCTAATTGGAGTACGGGTTTAGAAATGCAGTGCATGTGTGACGCCCTGGCAAAACCAGGTAGTCACGGATGTGTACATTCTCCTTGTTACCATCAGAAACCTGCACTTAGACATAACACACAGCCATTAAATCCTAGCCACCCCCTCATGATAATAGGGGCACACCAGTGGGCGGGATCAGGCGGATGAGAACACCCACCTAGGAGTCCTGAGGTGTCAGGGGTGGCAACACGTCAGTTTGAGTAAAGTTCTGACAGTTGACAGTGGTAGTCAGGGGTAGTGGCCCTTGGACTACTTGGCTAGGTGGCAGATGGTGAGCAGAGCCACAGACGGCGGAGATCCGGTTGCGGGAGACCTAAAGTGGACCGGGGCAGGGTTGTAGCCCGCCGGTGCTGACAGTGGGAATCCGGTCCGGAGGCCGTGCACAGTCGGGGTGCCTGGACCCTAGGGCGAGGAAGGTTGCAAGCCCCTCTCCAATTGACCAGCCGGGGACAAGGTTCCAGACATTGTTCCAATTTACTGCCCAGATAGAGCGAAACGGAAGCCCGGGGGATAGGGTGTCCGCCAAGAATCCACTGAAATCCCAAGAGTTAGCTTTTGCGGGCCACAGCTGCCAACACAGGTAGAACCGGGAGTGGACTTCTCCGTTCCATGCAAAGTCGTCCAAAAGAGAAGGAAACACAAAGTGCAGGAGGAAGGGATATCTGTTCATCAATCTGGGTGTGGGACCCAAATGCACCTTCCAAGGGCAGCCGGCCACTGGCAACTTGGTTTACTACTGGACTTGTGTGAAGTTATTGAACTGTAAGTACACCACTGTCCCCCGATCCGGTCCAGAGCACCACCTCCAGCAGCCATCACTCCCGTGTTTGACCCTCGGGCCCCGGCACTACACCTCCCCTACCTGTGGAGGGGATGCCATCTTGCTGCCCCCCTTGCTCCATCAGCCCCGGGCGCCCGATTAACCATCAGCGACAGTGCCAACGTCCTTCACCGCAACCCACGGGTGGCGTCACAGACAATCTCCCTTGTAAATATCCCCTTTTCCGATGGTTGTGAGGACAGGCGGCCGTGCGAGCCCGGGTCCGGTCACCACTCAAGCTGCAGCAGTGAACCCAGATCCGAGCAGGCCCCAGAGAGAAGCGGCAGTGGCCCCCGCCCGCAACACATGTACAGTATACCAACTTATACTCAGGCTTATGGCCTTGTTTTTGCCTTGTTTTTTGTGCTGTGCCAACAGGGGTGTGACCCCAGTTCTTTAAGCTAAATATTTAATTTTTGTAGCTTCCCTTTACGGGGGTCTGTGCGGTCAGGGCCCAGTCCTTCTCTTCCCCCATCTGGGAAGCTGGATCATTGCTGCTAGCTAAACCCCTGCTAGAGAGCAATTACTTATAGTATTTCGTATATATCAGGATTCATAAACACGTCCTTGCACTGACATTCATTCAAAATCACGAGGTTGCCCCCTTAAGGCAGAGTACATATCAACAGGAAAGATTAGATAGTAAATCGTGATGCCATTGAATATCCACTGAACAAGTCCAAGTCTTCCAACTTGTTATCCAGTTCTACTAATAGGCCAATGTTAGTCATATTCCTAATTGCAAGTATTTTTGTGCTTTTTTTGTTCCTAAGATCAATATACAATATGTCCCTTCACCCTGTTTACAATTTCCTTACTGGGCTAATGGCATCAGTGCAAGAAATTCTGGTAAGTCATGCTTTTATAAACCCAATTACACTGTTGCATATTATAGTTCTTAGAAAGTGTCACCTCAGTCACTCTGTAACACTATCGAAGACTCTAATCTGATAGTGCCTTATGGCTACTAGGGGCAACAACACTACGTTTTCATTGATATTTACTGTCTTGAGCTTAACTCCATCTGTATCCTTTATAATACATTTTACTAATCTGTAGCTGTATGGTGGCCAATGGTGACTGGATAATCTGGCCAAAAAAGTGTGGTACATGCATTTATCTGGTCAGGAAGGTGGGTTAGGTGCAACAGTTTAACCTCATTTATATTGTTTGTATAATATTTGGAGTATTTTTTAGGTGTTTTTACTTTCTTTTTAGTTTGCTGTTCATGCTTATTGAATAGGACATCAGGGCGGTCCATATATTAACACAAAAGCGGTCCTTATATATATGGACACTCCCATTTTACAGTAATATCAAAAATTGAAAAAACTTTGTGAAATAATTTTTTCAAAAAGTAGCAAACAATCCTAAGTATGGAATATAATCTTTATTCAATATATACAGTCACACAAACATAAAAAGATGTATATAGCAACAGAACAGACTAGCAACATAATATTATTGCACATATACCCAATCCACTGTGCAAAGTGACTAATGCTGTGCAAAAATGCAAATTGTAATAAATTCCCATCTAATGCCAGTACATCGGACTTTATACCTAAACTAATTCCCAAACATGGAATAACTAGTAGGAGGCCCATAAATAATCTGGCAACTTTAAAGATCAATTATCACTGCATAGAAAAAATGTATATTAAAGTCACTGTATTTAAGTGAAAGTCTGAATATTGTGCCATATAACCCAGTTGCAAATGAATGGTGGATTCATTACCCAATTGCATCCATAGATGGTGCTAAGGTCCAACTTGTAAGCGGGACCGATACAAGAAGTACTTAGCAGATAGATAGATCAGCTGGCACCTGCAAACAACTCCCGAACGGGAAAAAGTATCATGTTTAGCAGACGCCAACCTGACAAAGTGTGGGCACCAAATCAACTATTCAAAAGCACAAAGTTACCTGGGCATATTGTAGTGGGAAGCCACCAGTCTCTTACCCCGACGTACGTTTCGCTACCCGCTTCAACGGGCATCTATGGATGCAATTGGGTAATGAATCCACCATTCATTTGCAACTGGGTTATATGGCACAATATTCAGACTTTCACTTAAATGCAGTGACTTTAATATACATTTTTTCTATGCAGTGATAATTGATCTTTAAAGTTGCCAGATTATTTATGGGCCTCCTACTAGTTATTCCATGTTTGGGAATTAGTTTAGGTATAAAGTCCGATGTACTGGCATTAGATGGGAATTTATTACAATTTGCATTTTTGCACAGCATTAGTCACTTTGCACAGTGGATTGGGTATATGTGCAATAATATTATGTTGCTAGTCTGTTCTGTTGCTATATACATCTTTTTATGTTTGTGTGACTGTATATATTGAATAAAGATTATATTGCATACTTAGGATTGTTTGCTCCTTTTTGAAAAAATGATTTCACAAAGTTTTTTCAATTTTCGGTCCATATATTACTCTGCAGTCACATCCAAAAACGTCATTGCAGAGTTTGTAGCTAAAAGAGTTCACGTGAGAGCTGGGAGCCATCTGTCAAACACAGCAGGACTAGAGTTGAGATAGTACCTAACTATTCGTACTCGCTATACTCATAACAAGTACTGTCTACTACTCGCATATTCATTCCGAATAGTATGTGCAATGCAAGTCAATGGGGAAAACTCGCAATGTAATGAGTAACCTGAATTCAGCACTGTGCACTACTCGCACGAATAGTGCAGCATTCGGGTTACTCATTACTTTGTAACTTTTTTCCCATTGACTTGCATTGCACACACTATTCGGAATGAATACGCGAGTATTAGACAGTATTCGTTATGAGTATAGCGAGTATAAATAGGTACTTGCTCAACTCTAAGCAGGACCTCTCATACAGAAGGCAAAAAAAGTTTATTACCATCTCTGATTTGCTGATCACTGTATACACAGTTTTGTGCTGTGGAAAAATTATATGAAATGCTATGTTTCCGGTGATCATGACATCAATAAGGCCAGTGCAGAATTAGGAGCTGCTGGGTCCTATCAGACATATACCAGCTCTGCTGTGCAGCCAGAAGTCTTAATATTCTCAATAACTGTGGCTAATATATCAGCCCCTGTTACAGAGGAAAAGTTATAATTATATTACTAAATATAGTTAACAAAAATATAAAGGCCTCACTTTCATTTTTGCTCTCATTTTTCATGAGCTGAACTCAAAGATCTAAGACTTTTTTCTCTCAAATTGTGGCATTGTGTTGTATGATAACACTGCATATTTTTGAGTGGCCTTTTATTGTGGCCAACATAAGGCACACCTGTGCAATAATCTTGCTGTCTAATCAGTATCTTGATATACCACACCTGTGAGGTGGATGGATTATCTCAGCAAAGCAGAAATGATCACCAACACAGATTTAGGCTATGTGCGCTCTTTGCGTTTTTACCTGCGTTTCAGCTGCTTTTTGAACTGCAACGTTTTCATGCCAAAATGCATGCGTTTTGATTTTCTAGCAAAGTCTATGGGAAATGGGGATTTCTTGTGCGCACTATGCTGTTCAAAACGCTGCGTTTAATTTGCATAAATTTGGGCAAAAACTCAGCGTTCAAAGAAGCAGCATGTCAATTGTTTTTGCTATTTGGGCTGCATTTTGCTAACATTGAAGTCAATGAGAAGTAGCAAAAAGCAAGAAATATCAAAACTCCAGCGTTTTACATGCTTTTTAGCTGCAGAAATCCTGCGTTTTGGACTACATAAACGCATGTGTTTATGACATTAGAATAATGGAAAGATATGTCCCTTTACACACACATAGTCCGACAATTAATTTAATAAAAAAATATTAATTTATTGCTATTTTAGCCATAAATAGTATAAAACCGCTATAATTATATTAACTATAACTATTTTCGTTATGATTTAATAATTGATATTTGTTTTCTTTATTTTCCCCTTTTTTCATAGTGTTTACTGTTTAAACTTTATTAAGCAGTGTCTTTATGTTCAAAACGCATCTGTCTTTATGCAATGGAAAGGCATGTAAAAAGCGCTAAAAATGCGGATAAAACGCGGTAAAAACGCACGCATATTTATCGCGTTTTTGTGGCCAAAAGCAACTTTGGCAAAAGCAATTTCTGCCAGAGAATGCGTTTAGAACTGCAACTACCTCGACGCAAAGTGCGGACATAGCCTTAAGCTACCATCACACTAAGCAACATCGTTAGCAACATCGCTGCTGAGGCACAACTTGCTAGCGATGTTGCTTTGTGTGACATCCAGCAACAACCAGGCCCCTGCTGTGAGGTCGTTGGTTGTTGCTGAATGTCCTGGACCATTTTTTTGTTGTTGCTCTCCCGCTGTGAAGCACACATCGCTGTGTGTGACAGCGACAGTGCAACAACTAAATGTGCAGTGAGCAGGGAGCCGGCTTCTGCGGACGCTGGTAACCACGGTAAACATCGGGTACCCAAGAAGCCCTTTCCTTGGTTACCCGATATTTACCTTCGTTACCAGCGTCCGCCGCTCTCACACTGCCAGTGCCGGCTCCCTGCTCCCTGCACACGTAGCTGGAGTACACATTGGGTAATTAACCCAATGTGTACTGTGGCTAGGAGTGCAGGGAACAGGGACTGGCAGGGTGAGAGCGGCGGACGCTGGTAACGAAGGTAAATATCGGGTAACCAAGGTAAGGGCTTCTTGGTTACCCGATGTTTACCGTGGTTACCAGCGTCCGCAGAAGCTGGCTCCCTGCTGCCTGCACACGTAGCAGAGTACACATCGGGTAATTAACCCGATGTGTACTGTGGCTAGGTGTGCAGGGAGCCAGCGCTAAGCGGTGTGCGCTGGTAACCAAGGTAAATATCGGGTTGGTTACCCGATATTTATCTTAGTTACCAAGCGCAGCATGCTTCCACATGTAGCCCCGCTCCAGCGATCCCTGCCAGGTCAGGTTGCTGGTGGGATCGCTGGAGCGTCGCTTAGTGTGACATCTCACCAGTGACCTCCTAGCAACTTACCAGCGATCCCTATCAGGTTGTATCGTTGTTGGGATTGCTGGTAAGTTGTTTAGTGTGACTGGGCCTTTAGACACATTTGTGAACAATATTTGAGAGAAAAGGCCAATTGTGTACATAAAAAGTCTTAGATCTTTGAGTTCAGCTCATGAAAAATGGGAGGAAAAACAAAACTGTTGCATTTTTATTTTTGCTCAGGTTTTCAGGTTTTTAAGAAATTATTTAAATAATAACTAATAATAAAAGCCACTGGCAGCCCAGATCGCTGTTACTCCAGTTCTCATAAAAACAAAAAACGTGTGAAATATATAACAATTATTGTTATGGATAGGGAAACTAGACCCTTGCCTTTCCATGTGCCCTAAGTCTCCAGTGCTGTGCCACACTCCTGTCCAATACCTAATTGGAGTCTATCTCACATGCTCTATGGCTCAGATTATAATGCACCTTGCTGGATCTTGGCTCTCATCTTGTCAGTAGACTTTTACGCCAGCTCCTACACTAGCCGGGTGCTCATCTGAATTTAAACTACTTGCTACTAAACTTGTACTCCACGACCTGGGACTTTGCCTGAAATGTTGGAAAGCTACAACTGATGATACAATTTATGAGTTTACTGGTGATTTGGAGTGTTGATCTTGACTTTTCTTTCGGTTTTAGTAGCAATATGAAACTTTAAATAATACATTTTTTAATGCATAGTCATTTGAAAAAATAAGGAAGCATTTACCAATGAGCTGAAACATTGCATATATTCATAACTTGTGTGGATATACAACACAGCTAATTTGAATCCTGGAGTATTGCTGTAATCTGTTTCTATTAAAACAGTGTTCACCTTTGGGGACATTTTGTTTTTACTTAAATCCATGTATTTTAGGCTTAAAATCATTTTTTTAATTGGGTTTCATTAAAAATGTTGTAGTGTTTGTTTTCCAATGTTCTTTGCCTCCCTGCGCATTCAGCTTTAGTGTGGTCTGCGGTCAAAAATCAGCTTCGAGGAGCTCAGGAAAAGATAGTTATAAACTATCTGTCTGATTATAATATATATATATATATATATGTATAAAAGACGTTTACAGTAAAATATGGAAAAAGGTATTATCAATATGCCATTTTTAAATTCTGCTGTACAATTTACTATAAAGGAAATCTATTTTTGATCAATAAAAGCATAAAGCCACCCCACCGCGACAAGGTGTACCCAATCGGGACAGTACCTACATTCTCTAATAATAAAACTTCACCATGTGTCAACAGACATCAAACTGAATAAGGGCAGAGAGTGGCTGGGTCCCGACTGGACACACAGCCATAGGAAGCATTAGATGAAATTAAATGGCCAGTTACATGCAGACCAACTCATACTCCGGCTCACTTTTTTCTTTTCTTTGCAGTCTTTTGTGCATTGTACAAATAGGGTGCGGCCCCCTTCTTAGTGCGCTGGGCATTTCATCTAATGCTTCCTATGGCTGTGTGTCCAATTGGGACCCAGCCACTCTCTGCCCTTATTCAGATTGATGTCTGTTGACACATGATGAGGTTTTAATATTAGCGAGTGTAGGTACTGTCCCAATTGGGTACACCTTGTCGCAGAGGGATGACTTTACGCTTTTTTGATCAAAAATAGTGTTTACTAAGTACTCTATGTTCATTTATATGCATTATTCTTTTATTTAGTTATAACACGGTATATATTCATATTATTTTCTTATTTTTTTTTATAAAAAAAATCTGTCCATAGATAATAATTTTATTAGCTAAATACATGAATAAAGATATAACAATAATTCTGTCCCGTTGGTTTTAGAGCCAGGATATCTTATTTCATTTTCTTTTCCAAAGCCATTGCAGTATAATGCCGCAGCAGCAGATACTGTTCCATGTATTAATAGAAGTTAATCCTGCATCCTGAAAAAGTCTTCTTGGAACACATCCCAGCTTTCATCCTCGTCACAGAAAGGAAAAAACTGTGGTGACCAACAAATTACAAATTAGAATCAAGCAGAACTGATAATGAACTTCTCAAATTCATCCACAACTTCTTTGAATTGTTTTTCTCTGAATCGCTTGAAGCGAAGCTTTAATAAAGTGTTTTTCATCTAACGTTTAATGGTTATCTCTTTAGGTATTATAAGGATAAAGCCATTACTACCATCGTTGAAAAAAGTTGATGTTCTTAATCACGGAAACTTAAAATACTATTATAGTTGCCAATGTGACTATTGAATTCTGGGCAAGTGACGATGACATTGAACTCTTTCATCAATCTGAAACTCTTGAAGATGTATACTAGAGTTTTAACCAATTCATACCGGCGCCAATTTCCATTTTTTGCTTTTCGTTTCTTCCTCCCCTTCTTCTCAGAGCCATAACGTTTTTATTTTTCTGTCCAATAAACATATGAAGACTTGTTTTTTTTTCAAGACGAGTTGTCCTTTTGAATGACACCATTCACCCCCATCCCCCACAATTCTGACATTTGTTTAGCAATTGTCTTTTCTGTGTACATTTTGTGGTATAAATGACCTTGCAATAAAATGTCCCCATCAGAATGATTACGGTGGTAACAAACATGTCCAGTTTTGTATTATTGTAGTATTGAAAAAAAATCAGAAATTTGCAAAAAAAAAAATTGGGGGGGGGGAGATTTTCCAAAACCTATATTTGCTAAGGAGGAAGAAAGGTATGTAGTCTTAAAGGATCACCTGAAAATATTTTACTTATTTTACAAGCCACATGATTAAAAACATTTCAAATGCACAAAAATGGCCATAACACAAAAAACAACTAAGTCTACATAGCAGCCAGGTCTACCTAATCTGTCAAATTCCTGGAATAACTAGATTAGTATACGGGCTGCATGGTCTGATTCAATCTTGAGTCTAAGGCCTCCTTTACACTTCCATTAAAAAACGGACATGTGGCACATTCTATATTGACCATCTGTGTGTACGTATATGTCATCCTTGTGTTATCTGTGTATCAGTGTTTCAGTGTCTCCAGTACGTGTGACATCCGTGTGACATCCATATGACAAATACTGGAACTAACAAACATGTGCAAAGATAGATAAATACAGTAGATAAATAGATTTTACAGCTATTAACCAGATAAAAAAAATAATTCAAGGAAAAAAAGCGCAGTGGGGTCCCATCCATTTTTGATAACCAGGAAAGGTAAAGCAGACAGCTGTGGACTGATATCAGGCTGGGAAGGTCCATAGTTATTGGGCCCTTCCCAACCTAAAAATATCAGCTCGCAGGCGCTCCACTAATGCATCACATAAGATGGCACTGGCACTTCACCACAGCTCTTCTTGATTGCCCTGGTGCGGTAGCACTCGGGGTAATGGTTTATAGAGTTGATGTCAGTTGTGTAGTGCAGCTGGCATCAAGCCCAGATGGTTAGTAATGGAGAGGGGTGTCACAGCAATCCATCAATGACCTGCGATCACATCACAGGCATGCCCATGGGAGCTTAAAATGGTGCACACCCATGCCGGCATGTGTGAAATCCCACTGTCAGAGTTTTGCAGTGGGATTTAACAGGATAACAATCGGTGGGCAGAGCTCCGATCCATCCATGATTGTTAAAGGCAGGTTCTGTCTATAATACACAGTCATTACCTGCTGTGTATAGGACAAGCTCACCCCATGAATCAGCTCCATACAACCAGTTCCAACTTGCACCGTATATGTATAGCGGATATTGTAAAAGGGTTGTTTACCTGCATCCTTGCAAAAATATTAAAGTTGCTTTTTTTGGCTCCATGACAGAAAATACTGCCATGAAGCATTAATAAATGAAGCTCCTATTCTTGTCTGGATGTTGGAAAACATCTTTTTTGTTTAGATGATATCCAGGCTTTGTCCAATTGGACTATTTGTATGTGCGTCCTGTTATGCACTTGTCTTTATGGCTGAGCTCCTCTCCCATCCACCTTGTCTGTAGCCCTTTGCTGAGCTCCATGTCATGTGTTATAGGAGGCTTAGGATTCCTCAGTGAAATTATCTCCAAAGGCCTTTTAAGACCTAATTACAGACACCTCTGTATCTGAATATTGACTGTGAGATCTTTAGTTGCTATTTTGGGATTGAAACTAACCTTCTTTCTTCTCTTACTTTACCACCATCATCTTCTCAGACTATCATTACTATCTGCTGCTGGTTAACCCATTATTTTCTGTAAGCATTACAAACTGTTATTAGAGCCTGATCATATTACTTGCATCTGCTGCTGGTTAACCTATGGTTTGCTGTACTATCATGCATTTTAATTAGACATTGTTTTTACTATTTTACATTTTGCCCATGGTTCTGTACCCTGCATCTGGTGTAGTTTAGCAATCATATTCTGAACTGTTATTAGAGTCTTGTTCACATTACTTTGCTACCTGCTGTGAACTTTGATACCTACTTTTTAGGGCTACTTCTGATTGGCTGTTTTCTTCTCTTTTATTCTCCTTGGTCTGTAGCTTCTGGGGTGTCCTCACATGTTGGTCTGCCATTCAGCATAGCGTATTGTCCAAGTGTGTGTCCACACTGACTTGTGACTTTGTTAATCCACCACACCAGGTGAGCTAATATATTGTGGCATAATATTGCCCCTGACCTGTTGTGTTTTTTAAAGTTCTAATACTTTACCCCTGTCCCTAATACTGGTTTCACATGTCTGCTACTCACAGTCTGAATATGGGCTGAAATGTCTGGACCAACAGCGGGTCTCCTGACAAAAGCTCAACAGTCTCATATACAGTTTGTTTTAGAGCAGGGGATTGAAACACAGCTGGGTGTATGGGCTGCACATAGAAAAAAAAGTAATTTGGGGGGCCCGCATTGATTGACATTTTTATTGGTATCATATTTTGTTTTTCTCTACACCTTTGGAACACTGTTTTTGAACATTTTGTTCTTATTTATTAGAACAAACATGCACTTTTCAAAAACATATTTGATGGTAAAATTCTTTTCATGCTTTAGTTATTTTAGTTTACATTTTATCTCTTTCTTGTAAGTAATATAGTGTTACAATTAGCACCATATAGTAATTTTGGCCAACATCTTTTAGTAATGTCCCCCATCTTGTCCCCTTCCTGTAGTAATGTGCCCCATCCTTGTCCCCATCCTGTAGTAATGTGCCCCATCCTGTAGAAATGTGACCAACCTTGTCCCCTTTTACTAATGTGCCCCACCTTTGTCCCCATCCTTTAGTAATGTGCCCATCCTTTTACCCTTTTACTAATGTGTCCATGCAAGTCCTCTTCTTGTAGTAATGCCCCCTTTACTGATCCTCTACTTGTAGCAATGTCCCAACCTGGTCCCCAATTGTGACATTACACACACACACACACACACACACACACACATATACACACACACACACACATTCTTCTCACCTATCCTCCATTCCCTCGGTATTCTCTTCCCTACTTCTTGCAGCCTGCAGGCACCAGCCCCCCTTGCAGATTGTGGCTGCTGAGAGCTCTTCATCTAAAATTCAGAAGGTTTGAGTCAAGCTCTCTCTGTACTATTCCAATGGTAGCCGGCGACCAATCAGAAGCAAGCAGGTGACGTCGTACTCATCAGCAGTTTCCCTCTGATTGGCCAGTGGCTGCCATTAGACTAGTGTAGAGAAAGCTTGATTCTGCGCGGCACCAATAAAACGTTCATCTGAATAAAGTAGTGAGCAGTGACGGCTGCGGCCCCTGCACCGGCCGCAATCGCCAAGGGGGGCACAAGTATGCGGGCCACAAGAATCAACCTGAGGGGCCGTATATTTGAGACCTCTGCCTTAGAGGATGGTGGCTTCAGGTCAGAAGACTAGCGGCTGATTTGGACAATGCAGTCCATACTCAGATCATGATTTCTGTCTTCTGTTACAATTGCTTTTGTCCCCTTGATATCTATTTCTTCCAAAGGCTCAATGTTCCGATAGAAACACCACACCTCATAGTGGCATATTTTGCTGTAGATCCACTGCAGAATCTGCATCAGAATCAGCCAGAAATCTTTTCCAACACATAGGGCTGTAATCATACCAATCTGACCCAAGAGACAATGTCTTACAATTTCTTACAAAATACCTCATTCAACTGATGCTGAGAAATACTGAGTGAAAATAATGCAGATAGACAAATACCTAGTTATTCACATTTTTTTAATTGTCAAAATTCATATAGCGGCTAAATGGAAAAAGACAGATATACCATCTATTACAGAAATTAAAGAAACAATAATGCTTCATAATAATGAGAGAAGTTTCGCCACTTTTAATAATCGATACCCAAAATACAAAAAAATTTGGGAAAGATGGAATAACCTAATGATAAACAACTCTATTTAAACCTGTTTTTTTAAATTTTTTCCCCTCTCCCAGTTATATCTTTAATAATTTACGTTTCTAAAATATCCTTGTGGTTATGATTGATCGATATGTTGTAATTTGGTGATTTCCACTCCAATGAGTAAAAAGACAGATTAAAAGTTAATGTATTTTATTGTTGTAGTAGTTTAGTATGTAGTGGTTGAATTTAAAAGTAACATTCTATAACCTAGAATATTGACATGCGTGTTGTTTACTAAAATCAGTAATGTATATTTTCATAACATGTCTGGTTATATTCATATTACTTTGTGTTAAATGAATAAAAACATTTAAAAGAAAATAATGCAGATATCATTTGTACTTGGCATAACTGCAGTACATAATTATTATGTATACGTTTGAATATCACCATTGTATTCTCATTCTATTGTTGCAGTGTTGATATTTATTTAGCCAAAAGATTTTGCTATTTCCTTAGCTGAAGCAGATTGTGCCCTAAGAACACAAAACAGAAACACAATAATATGAAGACCTCTCAAGGCAAAAAGATCAACTGAATTTATAGAAATTACAATGTTAAAATTTATGTAAGAGTATTTGTTTTATTTCTATGCTGTCTGTGTAGCTCTTTTTTTTTTTGTTATTCCCTCGAGGTGATTTGTATTGATCATGATATGCAGAACTTTGTTTGATCTTGAGCAGAGACATGAATAGTTTTTCTGGTTTAATATATTTACATATAACGGTTTACTTGCTTTAAGATCTGTCCTTTCTTTATATATGCAGCTCAAGAAAGTAGAAACTACTAAAAGAGCCACTGTCAGAAACTGGAAGCGACACTTACAGACATTTTATAATTGGTATTGCGAGGTGCAATATTAGACAGCTGAGGCAATACAATTGCATATATCAGCCATTGACATCCATTTAAAACTAAAAGCATTGCACATACAGTGCCTCCAAGTAGTATTCAACCCCCTGCAGATTTAGCAGGTTTACACATTCGGAATTAACTTGGCATTGTGACATTTGGACTGTAGATCAGCCTGGAAGTGTGAAATGCACTGCAGCAAAAAAGAATGTTATTTCTTTTTTTATTTTTTTTTTTTAAATTGTGAAAAGTTTATTCAGAGGGTCATTTATTATTCAACCACTTAAACCACAAGAATACTGTTTGGGTCCCCTAAAGTATTAAGAAGTATTTCAGGCACAAAGAACAATGAGCTTCACATGTTTGGATTAATTATCTCTTTTTCCAGCCTTTTCTGACTAATTAAGACCCTCCCCAAACTTGTGAACAGCACTCATACTTGGTCAACATGGGAAAGACAAAGGAGCCTTCCAAGGCCATCAGAGACAAGATCGTGGAGGGTCACAAGGCTGGCAAGGGGTACAAAACCCTTTCCAAGGAGTTGGGTTTACCTGTCTCCACTAATGGGAGCATCATCTGGAAGTGGAAGGCTTATGGAACTACTGTTAGCCTTCCACGGCCTGGACAGCCTTTGAAAGTTTCCACCCGTTCTGAGGCCAGGCTTGTCCGAAGAGTCAAGGCTAACCCAAGGACAACAAGGAAGGAGCTCCGGGAAGATCTCATGGCAGTGGGGACATTGGTTTCAGTCAATACCATAAGTAACGTACTCCACCGCAATGGTCTTCATTCCAAACGAGCCCGTGAGGTACCTTTACTTTCAAAGCGTCATGTCAAGGCTCGTCTACAGTTTGCTCATGATCACTTGGAGGACTCTGAGATAGACTGGTTCAAGGTTCTCTGGTCTGATGAGACCAAGATTGAGATCTTTGGTGCCAACCACACACATGACGTTTGGAGACTGGATGGCACTGCATACGACCCCAAGAATACCATCCCTACAGTCAAGCATGGTGGTGACAGCATCATGCTGTGGGGCTGTTTCTCAGCCAAGGGGCCTGGCCATCTGGTCCGCATCCATGGGAAGATGGATAGCACGGCCTACCTGGAGATTTTGGCCAAGAACCTGTGCTCCTCCATCAAGGATCTTAAGATGGGTCGTCATTTCATCTTCCAACAAGACAACGACCCAAAGCACACAGCCAAGAAAACCAAGGCCTGGTTCAAGAGGGAAAAAATCAAGGTGTTGCAGTGGCCTAGTCAGTCTCCTGACCTTAACCCAATTGAAAACTTGTGGAAGGAGCTCAAGATTAAAGTCCACATGAGACACCCAAAGAACCTAGATAACTTGGAGAAGATCTGTATGGAGGAGTGGGCCAAGATAACTCCAGAGACCTGTGCCGGCCTGATCAGGTCTTATAAAAGACGATTATTAGCTGTAATTGCAAACAAGGGTTATTCCACAAAATATTAAACCTAGGGGTTGAATAATAATTGACCCACACTTTTATGTTGAAAATTTCTTAAAATTTAAAATGCAATATAACTTGTTGGTTTGTAAGATTTATGCATCTGTTAATAAATCCTGCTCTTGTTTGAAGTTTGCAGGCTCTAACTTATTTGCATCTTATCAAACTGCTAAATCTGCAGGGGGTTGATTACTACTTGTAGGTACTGTACTTTCCTATACAGCAGATTAGAGATATAGATATACTAATTAAAATTAAATAAATTGATATTAAAAGTTATTTTTTTTAGCATCTATCAGCCCCATAGGGGTCTATATTCCAATTCATATGATCTATGACTACCCTGCTTAAATCTTGTGTTATACAATATAAATTCTGTTCCATCCCAATAATCGATTCCTTTATCCTACTTGCAAAAGTATGGAAACTCTGGAAGGGGGTGTAAGGCTCATCCACCTCTGTCCTGCAATCCAATGTTTTGTAAAGTAAACATAATATGGTGTTTTAGTGTACACTGTGGCCATCTAGTGGCTGGGTTTGTAAATTACTGCTCCCTGGTTCCATCAGGGTAGGGAGAGGGTTAATTCCATTGGTAGACACCCTCTTCAGGATGTAGTTTAGATGGTAATGAATAGGCAGCAGACACGTTTAATCAGTAGTAGTGGAGGAGATGGAAAACCGTAAAGCTGCATCTGGTAGGTGTTGCAAAAGTGGTGGCTCAAATCAAAATCAGACGGACCTGGTGAGTCAACTCCGGGCCCTGGACAGGCAGGAAACAAGCAGGCAGAGTGGCCAGTCATCCACATGTTACAAGGTCAAGACTATAAGGAGAACATGCATGGGCAATTCAGGATGAGCCGTGTAGAGTCCCGGGACTGCCGCATCTAATGGATGCGGCAATCCGGGCGGCTGCTGGGTGATATTGTTAAGGTGGTGGACTTTCCATAATGTGGCGCTCCCCATCCTGACAATACCAGCCTCCAGCCGTGTGGCTTTATCCTGGCTGGTATCCAAATTGGGTGGAACCGCAGTTTTTTTTTTTTTTAAATTATTTATTTATTTATTTTACTGCATGATATAGACCCACCCGCCGGCGGCTGTGATTGGTTGCAGTGAGACAGCTGTCACTCATTGGGGAGGTGTGTCTGACTGCAACCAATCATAGGCACCAGTGGGCGGGGAAAGCAGGGAATACCAGATTGAATAATGAACGGCAGCCATTTTCAAAAGAGGAAAAGCCGCCGGAGCTTTGTGACAGTCGTGCAGCGCCGCGCCCGTGATCAGTGAGTAGGAAAGAGAGAGGGATTGTGCTGGGGATGCAGGACACATGCAGATACACAACATGCACACATAGCTTTACTGTGAAAAGCCACGCTTTTGGTGATCGAACCGTTATTGAATGGTAACTCGAACTGCCGAACTTGAAGCAAATCATTCGAGTTCGTCGAACGACTCGAACACCGCCCAAAACAACTCAAATTTGAAATTGGCGAACCGTTCGAATTACACATCGCTCAACTCTACTTATAAGGTATTAAAGTTATCTGATAATCCACATATCTTATCAATTACAGATAGGTGATAAATCTGCAAGTGATGGGTGACTTCACCAATCTTGAGAATAGAGGTCCCAAAATGTCCTATGTCAATGGTGCAGTAGTAAGCATGTGTAATCAACTGCTTCATTAACTGTTACTATGAATAGTGGTTGCATATACTAAAGTGGGCTTTACACGCTGCAACATCGCGAGCCGATGCTAGCGATGGCGAGCGTGATAGCACCCGCCCCTATCTTTATGCCGATATTTTGTGATCGCTGCCGCAGCGAACATTATCGCTACGGCAGCGTGACACGCACTTACCTGGTCGGCGTCTTCGCTGTGACTGCCGAACAATCCCTCCCTCAAGGGGGAGGGACGTTCAGCATCACAGCAACGTCACCGTGACGTCACTAAGCGGCCGGCCAATCAAAGCGGAAGGGCGGAGATGAGTGGGACGAACATCCCGCCCACCTCCTTCCTTCCTCATTGCTGGCATGTGGCAGGTAAGGAGATGTTCCTCGCTCCTGCGGCGTCATACGTAGCGATGTGTGCTGCCGCAGGAACGAAGAACAACTTCACCCACGCGACAGCAGCGATATTTGAGAATGGACCCCCATGTCAACGAGGAGCGATTTAAAACGTTTTTGAAACGATCCAAAATCGCTCCTAGGAGTCACACACAACGAGATCGTTACAGCGGCCGGATGTGCGTCACAAAATCCGTGACCCCAACGAGATCGCTGTAGCGATCTCGTAGTGTGTAAAGCCCGCTTTACTCTATTGCCTTTAAGAATATTGAGCCCTTAATTCTCAGAATCTTAACAGTTGGACCCTCTTACTCCCCAGTGATCACATATTTATCATCTTTCATGCAAATGGATGATATATGTTGTTTATTGGACAACCTCTCAAAAGACTCTGAGTTTCTCTCAACGTTTTTGATATTTTTTATTGTAAAAATGTGTAACACTTGTCACTACCTTATGGGGTCTCATGAATGGAAGGGTAGTCGGGAGAGTCGGAGTCTGGTAACAGGAGGTCACATATAATCATAAGGGGTAAACAGAGACGTAGTCAGGGCATAATACAAGGGTCACAATACCAGAAGAGCACATAGTAGTAAAAGGGAGCAAGTAAATATGTAGTCAGATAAAGGTCCGGGGTCCAAGACAGGAATGCAAGACAGGAATAGAGAGTGGGCAGAGGGCAGTCCAATAACAGTCTGGGGTCAGAATACCAATATCAGAATACTAGCAGACACACAAACTATGGCAACACAGCAGAGCCAAAGAATAGTTCTGGGGGAGCATGCTCAGTAAATAAGCCTGAGCAATTACCCGGAAGATGAAACAGCTGAGTAACAAGCACCTCCCAGAACCAACCTGGACTCCAGTATAGTGACCAAGCTGCTAGTTTAATAACAAGAATGGTGTCACAGAGCATCTCCAAGGGCAAGATGCTCTGCACAAGGAATGGACATACTGTCAGATCTGTAAGGGCCACAGAGGATCTCCATGTCTGCACAGAGAATCATGACAGAAAGGTTTATTATGCAGAACTAATTTTTCCATTAAATATAATGGAACCTCAAGGAAATCCCACTTAAGCTTATGCTTTCACCATTTATGATATCTACAAAAACTAGATGTGTTACAAGTCAACCACAGAGTCCCAATGTCAAACTTTGAATAGGAACCAAATGCATGAGGATACAAAAGACTAGGACTAGGTTCAACATTTGGAGTCAATGTCTATTGTATTTACTGGGAAAATGTTCTAATCTATATATTTAAGATACCCATAGATTTTTGTAACATACACGGGTGACAAAACAAACTGCTTTGCTCACTGCTTGTGTCTAAAACTTATAAACACTTTGCTTTATATTACTTCTTATTTACTTTCAAGCTTTTAGCTCTTTTCCCTCTTTTAGGCTTTCTTGCTTCTTCATGTAAATACTATGTGCATAAAACAAATATTTTGACCTTTTTTATTAATTGTGTTATTTCTTCTCTTAGGTTCATTTTAATGAATAGAGGTAATAAAGCCAAGCTCATTTTTTCCTGGCTTGAAATGCAGTGATTGGATTTATGACGGTACTTCCCATATTGTAATGTGTAGTTTATTTTTTTCATCATATCTAGCTTGTGATCTGTGTTTGGAGAAAAATCATGTACAATTCCCCTGTTGTCTCTTCCTTAATATTATATCTGTATTTAGTATGCATCTAATTACCTCAATTTGTGTCAGTTTTGTGTTCCACCTGGAATACCACATCGGACTAATGAGATATTTCGAAACACACATCTTATTAACATCTGGTCTGTAATTTGCTTCAGATTTGGAAGGATCTTTAAATCTTCTAGTAATGTTTCTCAAAGGAACTGACATCTAAAAGCTAAAGGGAAATTTCTTTCTTTTTCTTATTCATGTGCACAGTTCCACATGGTAAATGGTGTTATGATGCAGTTTTCCTTGTGCTTCACATGATAAATGACGACCTAATTATCAGCTGTTTAATCTTGGCATTTAACATGTGATGAAGGATGGTAAAAAAATAGCGACACAAGTAACTAAGACATGATATTATATCATAGTGATCAAAAGCAAGTCAGCCGCAACAAGGTAGCATATTCAAATGTATGTAGCTACTATAATAAATCACACCTAAAAATTGTTATTGTGGTATTAATGGGAATATATCATCAGGAAAAGGCATATTGTTAAAATCGAGCTTGAAATTACAATTATACTTCCTGTTTTGGACAGATAAGTTTTCAGAAGTAATTTTGTTATCATAACAGGCAAAATTAATGTGAAAGGTAACACCTACATAAAAATGACACAAGATCAGACCAGTCAGAATAAGTGATAGTCACAGATCACCTCCTTCTCCTTAAAAGGGGTTTCCCCATGAACAAAGTTAATTTTAAAGTTACATTTAATCTTAGAATTTTAATCTCCACACTTGTTTGTGTTTACAAAAAAAAAAGTTACTGTTTAGTGATGGGTATGTTGAGCATTTGGTTGCAGAAATTTCTGCATCTCCTGGCATAAAAACGTACCAATAAAGTGATGCAATAATCTGGAATTGAGTTCAATGAGTTCACCTGAGGTGAGTTTATTGAGTTCCATGAATTCACCTGATGTCACAGCTGTGATACCGTGGGAACCACCAGCAGTGATCTTAGGTGAACTCACTGATGTCATCGCTCTCACAGCTGTAACTCTGTCAGTGTATCCTGCAGGTTGCAGTAATTGGTCACATTTTCTAACATTACCGCACACTGCGACCTCAGGATGTAGCAAAGTCGGGATTGTCATGGGACATCGTGGTGTGGATTATGTCAGACCCACTGGGGTGATTTGGGTGTTAATAAATTAAAGAAAGAGGGTGTTTTTATTTTTAAATATAGCATTTTTCTTTGTGTTTCACTAATCCAGGGCTCTGTGGCAGCCATATTTTTTTGACAAATCACAGCTGTTAATTGCTGTTAAGAGCTGGTTGAACTTGCAAAAAACCTGCTAGATTTAAAAAAAAAAAAAAACAAACAAACCCGGATCCGCTCCGGAATCTGGTACCCAAATATAAGTCTATAGGGATCAGAATCCAGGTGCAGGACGGACGGTGTGCGGGGAAAGCAGTGATAGTGTCTGCGGGTCAGTATGGTGGTCTAAAAATAAATGAATAATTAAAACAATTGGCGCAGGGTTCCAGTATTCTGATACCAGCACAGATAAAGCCCACAGCTGCAGCCCCCGGCTGTCGGGCATTATCTGTGCTGTGTATCAAAATAAGTACAGAGTCACACGTGCGAGGAACTCGCATCACATCACGCAGCATGGCCTGCCACTCTCTGAACATGAGCGTGCAGGTACATAGAAACAAATGCGGCCAGCCCGCTCTTGTCAGGAGAGTGTGCCGCTGTGCTGAATGATGCGATGCAAGACTCGTGCGAGTCTGGCATGACATCACCCGGCACGGCCGGCCGCTCTCCGAACATGAGCGTGCAGGTACATAAAAACACAACGGCCGATCCGCATGAGAAACCGCAAATAAATAATAATAAAAAAAAACGACGGGTGGTTCTCCCCAATTTGGTACCAAGCCAAGATAAAGCCAGCTGGGAACTGGTATTCTCAGCCTGCAGCCACCTGGTATTGCCGCAACCATTAGATGTGACATTCCCGATGCTGTACTGGCTCTTTTCGATGCCCTGGTGCGGTGGCAATCGGGGTAATAGCAGGGGTTAATAACAGCGCACAACTGCTATTAAACTCTAGGTTTCTGAGGCACGGGCGTCTATGAGACACCTGCATCACTAACCTATAAATGAAAGTAAATAAGTACAAACACAGAGAAAAAAAATATTTTTTTGGAATAAAAGACAATAAACACACCCTCTTTAACCACTTTAGTTATTAACACCCTTCCAGGTCTAGCATAATCCAGACGAGGTCCAACGCCGCTTCCAACTCTGCTACATCTCACAGCAAGCAGCCATAATAGAACAAGACCTCCGGCTGTGAGTTCAGACAATAACTGAGCCACGATGAGTGATGGCTGCAGGCAGACACTGTCACAGGCTGGGAGCGCGTCTGACTGCAACCAATCAAAGACAACAGGACGGCCGGTGGGTGGGGAAAGCATAGAAAGTTATGTGTATGCCATGAGCCTAATGCGCAGTGCAGGAAGTTAACTCGTGACCTGGAAGCAGTTTGCCACCATGACACCGAATCTCTGTAAGTATGAAACGCTCGCTTAATTCTTGTGTTCTTTATTTTTCCTTTAATTTCCCCAGTGCTGAATCCGGATCGTTCACTCGGAATCCCGGGTCCTGGTCCGGCACCTGGGCACCTTTAAACTGCGCGGATCCGGACTTTTACAATCTGGATCCACTCAGCTCTAGTCATTAACCCTTTACATTACGCTGATTGCTAACGCTCTAGGTTGAGCGGGATTGGCGCTTCTAATGGCTATGCCAATTTGGAGGCAGCTGCTGGCTGCTATTTTTAGGCTGGGGAGGGTCCAATACCCATGGACCTCCCCAACCTGAAAATACCAGCCAACAGCTGTTTGATTTATCAGTAATGGGTATCAAAATTGGGAGGAAACCCAAGCCTTTTTTTAACTATTTATTTTAATAATTTAAAAAAATCCTCCCTTCAGCTGGCTGGCAACCAATCCCAGACACGGGCACAAACAGTGAGTGCACCAGTGGGACTGCAACAAATTGCAGATGCTGTCGTAGAGGGTAAACGTGGGAATCAGTGAATATTCATAAGGTTTAATAAGCTGACCCAAAAAGCAGTGTGACAGGCATATGGAAATGCAGAAAGTATAATTGTCCTGCATTAATCCCCCTCTTGCTTCCTTTTGCAGCCCCTTAACCCTTACTACCACCATTTTATAACACTAAGGTTCAGGGATTAAATTTTGGTCAAGTCCAGTCCTGAACCTGACTTTTTTTTTAAAATTGGTCGGGAAACGGCAAACCTGAACTGCGTGTTCATTCATCTCTATTTTTGTGTTGAGATAATCTTATAAATGTGCCCCTGCTATGTACTTTGTAATGGCTGTGTTAGAGAGCGTACAGGAACATGGTCTGATCATACTACATCTCCTGGGCAGGGGAAGAAGAGTAGAAAGACATTACAGCACGGGATCATTTTGTGAGGTAAAGCATTTACCTGCCTGATTTTAAAATATGTTTCATCTCAAAGAAAGAATTTTTTGTGATCTTGTGCTGTAATGTCTCTATATTCTCTTTTGCATTCTCTCCCGCCCAGATGTGGTATGACCAGACCATGTCCCTATACGGTCAGACACGGCCACTACACAGTACATAGCAGGGGCACATATATACGATTCTCTCGGCACAGGAACATTTTTTTAAACACATCCAATTGTTGAATTTATTATTATTCCAAGATTTATTGAATAAAATGTACTTGAATAAAATGTTCATGGGAAAACCCCTCTACTACACAATGATTTTTAGCCAGATGAAAGCATGCTTAGAAAACTCCCCTACAAAGGCCTCCAGACTATTGTTGACTATCGTCCATGTCGTTGCTGTAAGGCTTATTTTTAAATGCTTCTGCCATTAACATGTATAGAAAAAAAGTTAAAAATGTAAAAAATATATAAAAAACATAGCTGAAGCAGTCAGGGCAGGAAGGAGACAAAGTGGTTATAGATCCCACTTGGCAGCTGAGCAGCTCAGCAGAGAAAGTGGTAGAGTAGGCTTCAAAAATGGAAGAGTGGCCTGAGCTCGCCAGCCTTGCCTTGGAGGTTTTGTCATGCCCAGCAGCCACGATCTTTCAAAACAAGTCTTCAGGACTGCTGGTGGTGTCCTGATGGATAAGGGCATCTGGCTGTTCTCTGAAAGTGTAGAACGCCTACCTTACATAAAGATAAACAATTCATGGATCTCTAATGACTGGAGGGGCTGGAGTCTCAGAGGAACAAGCCTACTTCTGTCTCTCATCTACCTCTTCATTTGAAAGCTGTAAATTCTGTGCCAGACCTGTCTGGTTCTTGGCTCATACCTGACTGCTGGGCCAAAACACTAAGGGCAATTCTGGGGCAATTTATGAAAATGTCCTGGTGTCTGCCCCTAATTTTTAGAAATTGGTATGGGGACTACTAGTTGCGTGTCCATGTTGTATGTTGCCTCTAGCAGTAGGGTTCCCAAACTGTCAGACATGCAGGTACCTTTAACTATCCTTAAATTTGTCTAGCAACAACAGTCTATGAAGCTAATATTGCTTCCACCTAAGTGTGGCTGAACAGAAAGCAGTTTGAGTTGGTGCATATTGCATGAGGTATGAGGGCTTCCAGCCCAAAAGGTCTATACATGTCACTCATCACCCTCAATATTTCTTATGTTAATAGTCTAGGAAGCTAATAGCTGTGCCACAACGGTGTGGCTGCATTGTAAAACGGTGTGGGCTGTTTTGGTAGCTTTTGGGCCTCTATATAGGTTTTGTCTATGCTTTTGTTTTTGCCTTCCCTTGAATTCAATGGGGTTTGATATATTCATCGAGCTGTTCATCGAGCCATTCGGTAAACACAGGTGAAGTTCGCTAACATGAACTGAATCGAACCTTTTGATTTTTGCTCATTTCTAGTAAAGATTTACCCCAAAAGACTTTCAGCACTAAATGCAGTGGAAGGTGGTACTTCAAAGTATTGACTAAGAGGGGCTGAATATAACAGTACATCACAATTTTCAGATTTATAGTTTAAAAATATTTAGAAAACCTTGTATTATTTCCTTTACACTTCACAAATAATTGCTACTTAGTGTTGCTATATCACATAAAATCCCAATAAAATAAATTTAAGTTTGTAGATGTAATGTGAAAAAAATGTGGAAAAATTCATAGGTTGTACATACATTTTCAAGGCACTGACTATAATTTGTACATGTGAGGGTACACTAAGTGATCAAAGTAACAAACAGACTTTAGAAAAGCATTGTGCACCATAAACTGAGCATTGTTCATATGTACAATTCCATCCTTTATAGGAAACAGAAAAAATAAATAATCAACATAATGGGTTAAAGACTTATTAGATATTAGGAATAACTTTGCTACTTAGTGAGATGGACCCTTAACTTAGCCATCACTTAACCAATATTAATGTGGATAATTCATATACAAAATTTGCTAAAGATATTATTTTTATCTTTATTTACCAAGAAAAGTTGATGCATCCAAAAATTTAAGTTTTAACCTGTAATTTTCAAGAATACAAGACAGACATTTTTGCAGACATTTTGCTAAGAATTCTTACAAACTAACCAAATTCAACCTCATACCTTTTGCAAGAATTTTAAAATAAATTATTATACTATTATACTTAAAGGCAACCTGTCACATCCCCTATGTACCCAGAACCAGGAGCAGTTCTGGCTGCACATCTAGATTCCCTGCCTGTCTGTGCATTTACTAGCATACATAAAGAGATCTTTAGAAAAAGTATTTCTAAAGATCTTTTATGAGACGCAAATGAGCACAGGGACTAGGTGCAAGGGCGTTATTTCCCCTGACTTGTCTGCCCTCTTAGCATGTTAGCATACTCCTGTGAGCGTGCTAATATGCTATTCAATGCCCATCGTCAGTGGCATGTACGCGCTGTGAGGTAGCAGCGTTGCTTGGGCAAAAACGTGAGGCAGTGAGGCAGCAGCATGTTCACATCAACAGTCTATTTATTGTTGCAGCATAAATAGATCCAATTTCCCACTGTCAAAGTCTCTTCCGGATCACAGCCAGTGCATATAGACAAGTTCTTTGCATCAAAAAGTCTTGTTACCTTAGGACCCCGTTAACCGCAGGGATCTGTGTAAGGTTCTCCTAGGCTCACACTCTTGGCCTGTGTTCACTCCACACAGAGCCAGCCTAGCTCACACAGCATGTGTTAGCTTCACCAAGCCTGGCTCTGAACTGAGACACACCCTGCTGTGCTCTGCATGATTTAAACGAAAATGCCGGACATGAAGATTGCTACAAAAACCTGGACTGGGAGGAGGAGGGATCTGTCTTCCTGTTACCCTTTGTGCTATACTCCCAGTAATAGCTATAGCAAACTCAGAGGGTTTCCAGACACATTCTGGGGGACACATAGCGGTCTTCAAATATTACCCCTGTCACTGCCTCACATATCCCCCCCCCTCAGTTCAAACGGGCGGGGTTGAACTTTTGCCAACATACAGGGACCTCTGGACAGGGCATCCGCATTGCCCTGCAACCTACCAGCCCGGTGTTCCACAGAAAAGTGAAAGTTCTGCAAGGAGAGAAACCACCTGGTGACTCTAGCATTTCTCTCCTTAGCATTCCTCATCCAGACCAAAGGGGAGTGGTCTGTCACCAGGCAAAAGTGTCGCCCCAGCAGGTAGTAGCGTAGGGATTCCAGAGCCCATTTTATGGCCAGGCACTCCTTCTCCACTATGCTATAGTTCTTCTCTGCCGGGGTGAGTTTTCTACTTAAATAGGTGACCGGGTGCTCCTCTCCATCTACCTCCTGGGACAGAACTGCACCCAGACCCACCTCAGAGGCATCTGCCTGTACTATAAACTCCTTTCGAAAGTCAGGGTTGACAAGGACAGGCTGACCACATAGGACTACCTTTAGCACCTGAACGGCTTCCTCTGCTTGTGTAGTCCAGTGGACCATGACCGATTTCTTCCCTTTTAAAAGATCGGTCAAAGGCGCCGACCTTCCAGCAAAATTGGGTATGAATCGTCGGTAATACCCCATTATACCCAGAAAGGCTCTTACCTGTTTTGTGGTAAGGGGACGAGGCCAGTTTTGAATGGCTTCGATTTTGTTTACTTGTGGCTTGATAACCCCTTGGCCTATCACATACCCCAAGTAACGGGCTTCTTTGAGATCCATAGCACATTTGCTTGGATTCGCCGTCAGACCAGCAGCTCTGAGCGAATCCACTACCGCTTGTACCTGAGATAAGTGGGTGCTCCAGTCACTGCTATAGATGATGATGTCATCCAAATATGCGGAGGCATATGGTTGATGGGGTTCTAACACTATTTCCATTAATCTCTGAAACGTGGCCGGAGCCCCATGTAAACCAAATGGCAAGACGACATAGTGATAGAGCCCCCCTGGTGTGACAAAAGCGGTCTTTTCTTTTGCCGCCTCTGTCAGCGGCACCTGCCAGTAACCTTTAGTGAGATCGAGAGTCGTGAAGTACTGGGCCCGTCCCAGTCTCTCTATCAGCTCGTCGACCCTGGGCATGGGATACATATCAAATTTCAAAACCTCATTTAACTTTCGGAAGTCATTACAGAATCTTAAAGAACCGTCTGGTTTCGGGATCAGTACAATGGGACTGGCCCATTCGCTCGTGGATTTTTCAATAACCCCTAGTTGGAGCATCTTTTTTACCTCCTCCGCAATGGCTTGCCTACGAGCCTCTGGTACCCGGTATGGCCTCAGGCGTACCCTTACTTGAGGCTCGGTGACAATATCATGGTGGATTACGGTTGTTCGGCCTGGTAGGCTTGAGAACACATCCGTATTCCGCTGCACTAACCTCCGAGACTCCCGTCTCTGCTGTTTTGAGAGAGAATCCCCTATCCTCACTCCCAATTCATCATCAGGGGACCCCCTCCTTTGTTGTTGTCAAGGCACCTGAAAAGGTTAGGTCCAACGTTACGTCAGCCACCATACATTCCCTGTCTTTCCATGCCTTCAGCAGGTTTACATGGTAGGTTTGCTCTGGTTTTCTTCTACCTGGCTGATACACCTTATAGTTTACTTCCCCCACTTTCTCCCGGATCTCATAGGGACCTTGCCATTTGGCTAAGAACTTACTTTCTGCAGTAGGTATTAGGACTAAGACACGATCTCCCGGTTTAAAAGACCTGATGGAGGCCTTTCTATTATACTGAGTACTTTGGGCTGCCTGAGCATCCAGCAAATGCTCTTTAACAATGGGTATTATTGCCGTGATACGATCCTGCATACCCATAACGTATTCCACTGTGCTTTTGTGAGGGGTGGGTTCCTGTTCCCAAGTTTCCTTAACTATATCCAGCAGTCCCCGCGGATGTCTGCCATACAGTAACTCAAATGGCGAGAACCCGGTGGAAGATTGTGGGACCTCGCGGATAGCGAACATTAAATAGGGCAATAACATGTCCCAATCTTTCCCCTCTTTGGAGACCACCTTTTTCAACATAGCCTTCAGAGTTTTATTAAAACGTTCCACTAGACCATCAGTCTGGGGATGGTACACGGACGTGCGTAGCTGCTTGATCTGGAGGAGTTTGCACAGTTCCTTTGTAATTTTAGACATAAAGGGAGTGCCCTGATCGGTCAGGATTTCTTTGGGTAACCCCACGCGACAGAACATAGCAAACAACTCGCGAGCAATAAGCCTCGCCGAGGTGGAACGTAGTGGAATGGCCTCCGGATAACGTGTCGCGTAATCCATCACTACCAGGATGTGCTGGTGACCACGGGCTGATTTTACAATGGGTCCGATCAGATCCATAGCAATTCGCTCAAAAGGAACCTCTATAATGGGTAAAGGTATCAGAGGACTACGGAAACGGTGCGTCGGTGCGGACAACTGACAAACTGGGCAGGACTCACAGAACCTCTTAATTTCTGCGCCGACCCCTGGCCAGTAGAACCGCTGAAACATGCGTTCCCGCGTTTTCTCTTCACCTAGGTGCCCACTCATTAGGTGGTTATGAGCCAATTCCAAGGTCTGACGGCGGTACGGCTGAGGGACCACCAACTGTTCCACTATTTCCCCCCGGATTGTATCAACCCGATAGAGCAACTCTCGCTTTAGAGCCATGTAGGGAGTTTCCAGCCTGGCACCAGGCCGCTGGGGTACCCCATCAATTACCTGTACATTTCCACGTCCAGGAGCCAATGTGGGGTCCCGAAGCTGCGCTGTTCCGAAATTATCTGGAGACACGTTCAACTCCGGGATTGCCTCGGGTGGCTCAACCTCTCCTGCCATTACCTCTAGGGGAAACCTGGCAGGGTTACACTCTGTCCCTATACTGGTGACCCCTACGTCAGGTATCCCTGAGTCGGGATCGTCAGGCTCAGGGCCTGGTTCAATCATACACCTCGGAGGGCTAGGTCGCCTCCCACATAATGTCCAGAACAGGGGCAAGTCTCTTCCCAAAATAACTGCATATGGAAGTCTTTTCATCACCCCCACTTCATGTTGAACCTCTCCACACGAGGTAGCAATGGTGACCCTTTCCTTAGGGTATTCACGTAGGTCTCCATGAATACAAAGTACCCCTACTTTATGTCCCGTAGGGTTTTCCCCGGAGACCAAGGAGGCATGTACAAGAGTCACTACACTTCCTGAGTCCAACAAAGCCTCTGCTGTATAGCCATTAACACGTACTTTGCAGAGATGGGGCTCCTCCCCCATAGTAACAGTGCTTGCGGTACAAACAGTATGGGCATACAGTGATACCCGGCGAGCGTACCGGCAGTCCATGGGTTCTGTTGTGAGTGGGCACTGTGCCATCACATGCCCGAGCTGATGGCACCGCCAGCACATAACAGCAGAGGTATCCCTTTTTCGGGTGTCTGACTTTGGGGAACCGGGACTCCGGCTGACCTTAGTCTGGGGTTTACTCTCTGCCAGGGCTGAAGACGGGGCAGCACCCGAGGAGGGACGGGAGTCTTTTACCAACTGTGAAGGGGGTGTATCCCTACGGAGTGCCCGCCGTGAAGCAGAGTCCCACACCAACTCCTGGGTAGCTGTGTAGCGTTCCACCAAATTCACTAGCTGGTCTAGGGTACCGGAGTTCCTCCTGTCCCACCCACCGTTGAATGGGGGCTGGCAAAGTCCGCACAAACCGTTCAATCACCACCCGCTCAATCATCTGTCCGGGGTTCAAGGTCTCCGGCTGCAGCCAATTTTTTACAAGGTCCAGTAAGACATGGGCCTGTGAGCGTGCAGGTTTTCCCTCCTCAAAGGACCACTGATTCACTCGTTGAGCCCGGAGATAAGTGTTAACCCCCATTCGTGCAAGGATCTCACCTTTCAGTATGCCATAGTCCTTGGCATCCTCCGTGCTGAGATCCAGGTAGGCTTTTTGGGGTTCACCTACCAGGAACGGGGCCACGACATCAGTCCAACGGTCGGTAGACAATTTCTCTCGCTCAGCGGTCCTCTCAAACACGGAGAGAAAGGCTTCTGGGTCATCCTCTGCACTCATCTTCGTAAGTGCCGCCCTTACTCTGTCCTGGGCCGCAGGAAGGACTGGATGTCCTGGAGTTACCGCTGGAAGCGCTTCTCGCAGAGCAGAAAGCTGCTTAGTCAACAAGCTGTTTGTCTCCTGTTGCTGAGCTAACGCCCGCTGGTGCTGAGCATTAGCTTGTTGCTGCTGTGCACTGGTTTGTGCAAAAACCTGCTGTAGTTGAGCAGTAGACTGGGCCAGCTGCTATACAAGATCCTCCATAGTGGCTGCTGAGTTAAACTGTAACTTTGCAGGCTTGATTATAAACATGTGAAAACTGGGTTGTTACCCCTAGCAACCAGGCTGCAACGCCTGTAAGCTTCGTGGACCCGCCGATCCACCGCAAACAGTCAGTAAAAAAAAAATTTTTTTTTTTCCCCCGGGTAAGTACCCCTTAGTCCATTGCCCTTAGCAACCAGGCTGCCATGCCCGCATTCTCCACCATAATGTGAAGTAGCAGAAGTAGCAGCTTGGGCAAAAACGTGAGGCAGTGAGGCAGCAACGTGTTCACATCAACAGTCTATTTATTGTTGCAGCATAAATAGATCCAATTTCCCACTGTCAAAGTCTCTTCCGGATCACAGCCGGTGCATATAGACAAGTTCTTTGCATCAAAAAGTCTTGTTACCTTAGGACCCCGTTAACCGCAGGGATCTGTGTAAGGTTCTCCTAGGCTCACACTCTTGGCCTGTGTTCACTCCACACATAGCCAGCCCAGCTCACACAGCATGTGTTAGCTTCACCAAGCCTGGCTCTGAACTGAGACACACCCTGCTGTGCTCTGCATGATTTAAACGAAAATGCCGGACATGAAGATTGCTACAAAAACCTGGACTGGGAGGAGGGATCTGTCTCCCTGTTACCCTTTGTGCTATACTCCCAGTAATAGCTATAGCAAACTCAGAGGGTTTCCAGACACATTCTGGGGGACACATAGCGGTCTTCAAATATTACCCCTGTCACTGCCTCACAGCGCGTACTTGTCAGTACCTCACATGCCGGGTTTAGGCTCAGTGCACATGATTAGAAGTCCCGGCACGTCCGGTCATGTATCTATGAAGCCAGGTGTAAGCATCCTGGCTACAAAGGAGTCTAGTGTGCATGAGCGGAAGTGCCGGGGCTTCTAATCATGTGCACTGAGCCTAAACTCAGCATCTGAGGCCATGACAACGAACAGGTACGCGCAGCCATGCCGATGTTGCTGGGCATTGAATAGTATGTTAGCACATCCACAGAGGCGTGCTAACATTCTAAGAAGGCATACTAGTCGAGGAAAATAATGCCCTTGCAACTAGTGACTGCACTCATTTGCATCTCATAAAAACCCTTTAGAAACGCTTTTTCTGAAGATCTCTTTATCTATGCAATTAGATGCTGGGTCAGTTAGGTAGGGATTCGCAATATCCACCCAGAACTGCTTGTTATTCTGCGTGCCTAGAGGACCTGACAAGTTCCCTTTAAACATTCAACCAAATATATTGTCATATGTATCTTAAATATTGCTCTTTTAAAATAAATAATTATGCAATCATTAATTATTAACAAAATTAACTGGAGAACATGTTGGTATAAGTGCAATGTATAGGTGTACATTCAGATTGTAGTTATTAACAAAAGAACCTAAAATAAAAAAAAACAATGAGAGAGCAAATACCCCGCAGTAAGCAAAAAACTAAATAATAATACATGTAAATAACATAGGGTACTTAGGTGGCACTATTTTGATCAAAAAGCATAAAAGCCATCCCACCGTGACAAGGTGTCTATGTAAATCAATTTATATATTATGAACATGTAGTAGTATACTACATTTATATGTACAGTGCCTTACAAAAGTATTCGGCCCCCTTGGATTTTTCAACCTTTACCTACATTTCAGGCTTCAAACATGAAGATAAAAATGTAAATTTTATGGTGAAGAATCAACAAGTGGGACACAATTGGGAAGTTGAACAAAATTTATTGCTTATTTTAAACTTTTTTTTAAAAAATAAAAAACTGAAAATTGGTGCTTGAAATATTATTTGGCCCCTTTAAGTTAATACTTTGTAGCGCCACCTTTTGCTGCGATTACAGGTGCAAGTCGCTTGGGGTATGTGTCTATCAGTTTTGCACATCAGGAGACTGAAATTCTTGCCCATTCTTCCTTTGTAAACAGCTCGAGCTGAGTGAGGTTGGATGGAGAGAGTTTGTGAACAGCAGTTTTCAGCTCTTTCCACAGATTCTCGATTGGATTGAGGTCTGGACTTTGACATGGCCATTCTAACACCTGGATACGTTCATTTGTGAACCATTCCTTTGTAGATTTTTCTTTATGTTTTGGATCATTGCCTTGTTGGAATACAAATCTCTGTCCCAGTCTCAGGACTTTTGCAGACTCCAACAGGTTTTCTTCAAGAATGGTCCTGTATTTGGCTCCATTTATCTTCCC
The DNA here is from genome assembly GCF_048569485.1 of Anomaloglossus baeobatrachus. Taxonomy (NCBI): domain Eukaryota; kingdom Metazoa; phylum Chordata; class Amphibia; order Anura; family Aromobatidae; genus Anomaloglossus; species Anomaloglossus baeobatrachus. Next base: position 802,807,315 of record NC_134353.1, on the reverse strand, counting down.
ATCAATTTTAACCATCTTCCCTGTCTCTGATGACGAAAAGCAGGCCCAAACCATGATGCTGCCACCACCATGTTTGACAGTGGGGATAGTGTGTTCAAGGTTATGAGCTGTGTTGCTTTTACGCCAAACATATCATTTGGCATTGTGCTCAAAACGTTTGATTTTGGTTTCATCTGACCAGAGCACCTTCTTCCACATGTTTGGTGTGTCTCCCAGGTGACTTTTGGCAAACTTTAAATGACACTTTTTATGGATATGTTTGAGAAATGGCTTTCTCCTAGCCACTCTTCCATAGAGGCCAGATTTGTGCAGTGTACGACTGATTGTTGTTCTATGGACTGACTCTACCACCTCCTCTGTAGATCTCTGCAGCTCATTCAGAGTGATCATGGGCCTCTTGGCTGCATCTCTGATCAGTCTTCTTGTTTGAGATGAAAGTTTTGAGGGACGGCTGGGTCTTGGTAGATTTGCAGTGGTATGATACTCCTTCCATTTCAATATGATCGCTTTCACAGTGCTTCTTGTGATGTTTAAAGTTATGGAGATCTTTTTGTAAGCAAATTCAGCTTTAAACTTCTCCACAACAGTATCACGGACCTGCCTGTTGTGTTCCTTGGTCTTCATGATGCTCTATGTGCTTTGCACAGAACACTGAGACTATCACGGAGCTTGTGCATTTATACGGAGACTTGATTACACACAGGTGGATTATAGTTATCATCATCAGTCATTTAGGACAACATTGGATCATTCAGCGATCCTCAGTGAACTTCTGGAGTGAGTTTGCTGCACTGAAAGTAAAGGGGACGAATAATATTGTACGTCCCAATTTTCAGTTGTTTTTTTTTTAAAAAAGTTTAGAATAAGCAATAAATTTCATTCAACTTTACAATTGTGTTCCACTTGTTGATTCTTCACCATAACATTAACATTTTTATCTTTATGTTTGAAGCCTGAAATGTGGGAAAAGGTTGAAAAAAATCAAGGGGGCCAAATACTTTCGCAAGGCATTGTAATGCAGTTTAACTCAGTAGAAGATTAAATCTTTACATACTAAAGGATTGAATTTAATTAGAGCCAACATATAAAATGTTTTAAGTGATTTTTCTATTTAACGTTATCTTCTGTTTTACCTTACAACTTATTTCAAAGCATTCTAGAACAAAAATTCTTTTTCCCCCTTCCACAGGAAGTTGTAATGATAGTATGGTTTTTTCAAATCACTTATACTTATGAATAATATATAGTTATCCATTAGTAGAATATGTGACTAACATGACAACACTAAGGTTTATGTAAAATAAGAAAATTTACATTGCTTTCAAAAGTATTTTGAATTTGATGTGTTTTTCCATGTTTAAGTTGTGAGAAATGCATCAAAGATGCATAGAATGACTGACATGCATGTGAATGCGACTTTTTAATTTTTGGGCTATTAATAAGTGAATGATGCATTTGTAGATTTATAAGTGTGTCAGCAAAAAGTTGAATGTGGAGCAAATGTCTCATTTGCTATCTGTAGTTTGTGAATACACAAAGAAATACTTTATATTAAATTGTCAGCAGGATTTCACCCCGACCCCTAAAATATTTCTATATACATGTAGCTCTGGAAGGCACCAAAATTTTTAGAACAAAAAAATTCTAAGAGAACCGATTGGGTCAAATATAACAAATTTTATTAAAGATTAAAAATAATGAACGCCAACTGGCAGTATGACTAGTGATGTGGGCATCACATGTAAAAGTATATAAAAAATCAGGCACAGGTATTGTGGAAAAATATAAGGTGCGATGAATATTGTATGTAGGAGGAAAAAAAAAAATATATTACTGGAAAGACCAGGAACAATATAGGTACAACACAGTAGAGAAAATGGGGGGTTTAGAACCCTAAGGAGTTCAAAAAAAGGCTGACAAATGAGTCATAGATATGATATAGTTGTATATATACTCAACTGTGTTATATTCATTAGCTATATACAATCTCAAGAGGTAATTGAGATAATGTAATGATGGCTACAAGTGCATGCACTGGTATATAAAACAACTATGGTTTTGGTGCATGTTACTCTTGTGAGCAAAGCTGATATTGTGACGGATCATACATGGTGGATAGAAAGAACCATAATGCAAAAGTAGCATGGGTAAACTGCAGCATGTGCTGTTCACAATGGAGAAAGTCAAATATACAAAAGAGCCTCCTAGATATAAATATAGAAAAGATGTTTACCTGAGCAGAGTGGGACCTGCACGTACATGTGACGCCAACCCCAACATGCACGTTTCGGCGTCATCTTTATCAGGGGGTGACGAAATATAGCTATACTATGGCGGTCATTATTTTTAATCTTTAATAAAATTTGTTATATTTGACCCAATCGGTTCTCTTAGAATTATTTTATTCTAAAAATTTTAGTGCCTTCCATTATCGCCGTAGGTCAATCACATCCATGCGACTCTCACACGATTACGATATGCACACTTGTTATTCATACTGTAATTCCTATCGTGTTGTGTACAGTTATTATTTCTTGATCTATTTCTGTACATACATGTAGCATTGTGAAAAATAATTCCAGCAATACAATTACATGGTCAGTCTGTTCATCCATTACTGAGACATCAGCGTTTGAATTGATATGCATATGAGGCTGAAGAGCTGTGTAGATTTAAACCCTTAGTTACTCCAACTCTATTCCCTCCTCCTGCTTATTTTATTTCTGTCAATATCAAATTAAGTGAATACTACATCCCCCTGCCCTTCCTCCCCTCCCATTTGTATATTCTTACTCAATTGAAATATCCTACTTTGAGTATGAGCATGCAAACCTCATGCCTTTCTCAGAGTCCTTTGTAATATCCAGTACAGTGCTTTCTTTTAAAAATTTTTAAATAGAAATGTAAAAAAAATCTTATTAGAACACTCAAGGCAAATGTCATACATAACCCAAGGCTTAAAGGTAATGTATTGTGATTTCTATTTTTTGTATGAAGAATTATTGATTATATAATCAATATTTTTAATACTAAATTAAATATCCTGTTTTAACATTTTCTTATTTGTTATTATTTTTTTCTGCCATATCTGGGGGCTGATATTTTCATTTGCTGGTGTGGAAGTGTCTGAGCATGACTGTTACACACCTCAAATACAAAAGAAATTGGCTAGACTATATAAGCTGGTATACATGCAAAGAGAAGAGTAAGAGCATTTTCACACTGTGGCCATGTCTCAGACAAAACTCAAAAATAAAATAAAAAAAATAAAATGAGCATACACCCTACAACAAGTAAATAAGTAATAGTACATGTACAGTGGGTATGGAAAGTATTCAGAAACCTTTAAATTATTCACTCTTTGTTTCATTGCAGCCATTTGGTAAATTCAAAAAAGTTCATTTTTTTCCTCAGTAATGTACACTCTGCATCCCATCTTGATAGAAAGAAAAATACATAAATGTAGATATTTTTGCAAATTTATTAAACAAGAAAAACTAAAATATCACATGGTCATAAGCATTCAGACCCTTTGCTCAGTATTGGGTAGAAGCACTCTTTTGAGATAGTACAACAATGAGTCTTCTTGGGAATGATGCAACAAAATTTTCACACTTGGATTTGGGGATCCTCTGCTATTCTGGCTGGGCCAGTCAAGAATGGTCACAGAGTTGTTCTGAAGCCACTCCTTTGTTATTTTAGCTGTGTGCTTAGGGTCATTGCTTTGTTGGAAGGTGAACCTTCGGCCAAGTCTGAAGTCCAGAGCACTCTGGAAAAGGTTTTCTTCCAGAATATCTCTGTACTTGCCACATTCATCTTTCCTTCAATTGCAACCAGTCGTCCTGTCCCTGCAGCTGAAAAACACCCCCATAGCATGATGCTGCCATCACCATGTTTCACTGTTGGGATTGCATCGGGCAGGTCATGAGCAGTGCCTGGTTTGCTCCACATACTGCTTAGAATTATCACCAGAAAGTTCTATCTTCGTCTCATCAGACTAGAGAATCTTTTTTCTCATAGTCTGGAAGTTCTTCATGTGTTTTTTTGCAAACTCTATGCAAGCTTTCATATGTCTTGCACTGAGGAGAGGCTTCCGTCGAGCCATGATCACTGCTGCAGTGATAGTTGACTTTGTGGAACTTTCTCCCATCTCCCTACTGCATCTCTGGAACCCAGCCACAGTGATCGTGGGGTTCTTTTTTACCTCTCCCACCAAGGCTCTTCTCCCATGATTTCTCAATTTGGCTGGATGGTCAGGTCCATAAAGAGTTCTGGTGGTCCCAAACATCTTCCATTTAAGGATTATGAAGGCTACTGTGCTCTTAGAAACTTTGAGTACTGCAGAAATTCTTTTGTAATCTTGACCAGATCTGTGCCTTGCCACAATTCTGTCTCTGAAATCCTTGGTCAGTTCCTTTGACCTCATTATTCTCATTTGGTCTGATATGCACTGTGAGCTGAGGAGGATTACAAGGAAATGGACACCATGTGACTTAAGCCCGCTTTACACGCTGCAATGTATCTTACAATGTGTCGGCGGGGTCACGTAGTAAGTGACGCACATCCGGCATCGTGAGTTACATTGCAGTGTGTAACTGCTACGTGCGATTGTGATTGAACGGTAAAACGTTCATCGCATGCACGTCGTACATTCCTCATGAATTGTACGTCAGATTGTTCATCGTACCCGGGGTAGCACACATCGCAGTGTGTGACACCCCAGGAACGATGAACAGATCTTACCTACGTCCTGCGGCTCCCGGCCGGTAATGCGGAAGGAAGGAGGTGGGCGGGATGTTTACGTCCCCCTCAGCTCCGCCCCTCCGCTTCTATTGGCTGGCTGCCGCGTGACGTCGATGTAACGCCGAACGTCCCTCCCACTCCAAGAAGTGGACGTTCGCCGCCCACATCGAGGTCATATGGAAGGTAAGTATGTGTGACGGGGCTTAATCGTTTGTGTGGCACGTTCAACAAATTGAACGTGCCACACATACGATGGGGGTGTTGCAAATCGCATACGATATCGTATGCGAAATTGCAACGTGTTAAGCAGGCTTTAAATATGAGTGTCTGAGCAAAGGGTCTGAATACTTATGACCATGTGATATTTCAGTTTTTCTTGTTTAATACATTTATAAAAATGTCTACATTTCTGTTTTTTTTCTGTTAAGATGGGGTGCAGAGTGAATATTAATGAGAAAAAAAATGAACTTTCTTGAATTTACCAAATGGCTGCAATAAAGGCCCTGTCACACACTAAGATAAATCTTTGGCAGATCTGTGGTTGCAGTGAAATCATGGACATATTGTTCCATTTGTACACAGCCACAAACTTGGCACTGATTGTCCACAATTTTACTGCAACCACAGGATCTGCCGCAGATTTATCTCTGTGTGTGACAGGACCTTTAGTGTTGAGCGAGTGTTGACTATTTGTACTCCATATGCTGTTAGTGAGTACTGTCCGCTACTCGCATATTCGTTACGAATAGTGGGTGCAAAGTAAGTCAATGAGAAATACTCGCTAAGTAGGGAGTAACCCGAAAGCCGTACTATTCGCTACTCGCACGAAAAGCACGGCTTTCGGGTTACTCGCTACTTAGCGAGAATTTCCCATTGACTTACATTGCGCCTGCTACTCGTAATGAATATGCAAGGAGTGGACAGTACTCACTAACAGCATAGCGAGTACAAATAGTTAACTATTCGCTCAACACTAGCTGCAAATAAACAAAGTGTGAAACATTTCTTAATACTTTCCATACCCACTGAAAATAACATAGGGTAACTTAGTTAATGGTGTTTTGATAAAAAATGAATAATTGCCATTTGTTTGGTTTTGCTGCAATCTCTTGTACTTTCTACAAATAGTGGCATGGCCCTCCTTTCTGAGCTAAGTATTTCATCTGTATAGCTTCCCACGGATGAATGTCTAAGTTTGGACCCTGTCCTGCTCTGCCCTTATTCACATTGATGTTGTGTTATACATAGTAAGGTTTTAATACTAAACACAGGTTAGGACCATCCCAATGGGTACACCTTTTCGTGGTGGGATGGTTTTTATGTCAGACACCATTTTTTTGTAGCTTACGCATGCTCGCTCATCACTAGTCTAGAAAATAAGTTGATGTATTTGCCTATGAAAGATTAATAATTTATGAAATTCTTATAATTGTACTTCAGTAACCATAGAGACATCTGACTAAAAGATTCTGAAAAGACTGAAGTAACAAACTTTGAGAAAAACAAAATTTGTGTCAATCACAAAACGTTTGTCCATATCTATGCATAACAATATAGTGCATGATTAATAAGACTACATTGTGAGAATTAACCCATTTTTGCATGCAGTCTAAATGAAAGTAATACAGAATATGAATAGGTAATAGGGACAAGTATAAGGGCAGTACAATGATGATCAATACAAATGCTTCATTATAAAAAAAAATAAAGAACTTTAGAGAATTAAATATGAATAAATAAACCCTAAATGGGGATTAGAAAAGGAAAAGAGTCAGTTATGTGCACACAACCTGGACTATGTAAGATGAGACCGTAAGAGGGAAAAATGGACCCACTAGTATGGCCACCTACAGGTCACTTTCTAAGGGTTATAGTGGTTAGGAGAACTAGAGTGTATTAAATATAGCAAATAAATATATAGAAGATAAAACAAATTGATTTAGAAACAACCACCATCTGTGAGATGAGCAAAGGAGAGAAATTCTGGATACCGCTTCCAGAAGTGGAAACTTGGCATGAAACCAACATTCGGTGTAAAAGAAACGAAACTGCACATTAGAGATGAGCGAACCGGTCCCGGTTCGGCTCGAGGCGGTTCGCCGAACGGGGGGTCTGGCTCGAGTTCGGCTCGTCGAACGTTCGACGAACCGAACTAGAACCAATAGGCTATAATGGGAGGCAATCACAAACACATAAAAATGCATTATAAATGTACACAAACAGTTAATAAACATTGCCATAACACTTACCGGTCCTCGCGATCCCTTCTGCACTCTGTCTCCTGCCGCTATTCCATCCGATGATCGCTGAATCCTCCCGGTGACCTGCACTGCCAGCAGAGAAGCAGGACCTATCGTGACGTCAAAATAGCCATGTGACCAGTCACGTGGCTATTATCTCATTGGCTACAGACTGGTCACATGACTATGACACGTCATGTAGGACCTGCGAGTGCATCTCTCCGGTACACGGTGCACATATGTGTATCGCCGTGTACCGGCGACATGCTCTAGCACACGGTCGACTCCCCGTTCCGTTAGGGACCGGCTGACACAGCCGGTCATTAACGGAGATCACCGTTGCCATAGCAACGCAGTTAGCGGTGACGTCACCGCTAACCGCGGCTCCGGGAGCACCGTTGCTATGGTAACGCGTCTGTCAGCGTTACCGCTGTTACCGCTAGCAGCCAGCAGTGATCACTCACGGAGTGAAGGCTGCACGCTGCTTCCCGATTGTAGTGAGCATTGTAGTTAGGATGGAGGTTCCCCAGCCCCAAGTGATGCCCCTCACTACAATCGTCACTACTACTACACTAGAAAGAAAGAAGACAGAAGAGCAGGATCGTGGAGGGCTGACAGGGGTAATAAAGATGGAGTCTCTAATGTGTCTGTGTATTTATTTCTATTAAAGTATTTTTTCTCTGTGTGGTGTCTTTTTTTAACCCTTTATTGGAGATTCTTAATGGCCGGGTCAAACGTGCCTGACATTAAGAATCTCTGGCTTAATACTGGCTGGTAAAACAAAGCCAGTATTAACTCATGATTACCCAACAAGCCACCCGGCTCCAGGGCTGTTGGAAGAGTTGGATACAGCGCCAGATGATGGCGCTTCTATGAGAGCGCCATTTTCTGGGACGGCTGCGGACTGAAATCCGCAGCAGAGGCGCCCACAAACCTCGGGCTAACCTGTGCTGCGGATTCCAATCCCCAGCTGCCTAGTTGTACCCGGCTGGACACAAAAATAGGGCGAAGCCCACGTCATTTGTTTTTTAATTATTTCATGAAATAAGTGAAATAATTAAAAAAAACGGGCTTCCCTATATTTTTGGTTCCCAGCCGGGTACAAATAGGCAACTGGGGGTTGGAGGCAGCCCGTGGCTGCCAGCTGTACCTGGCTAGCATACAAAAATATGGCGAAGCCCACGTCATTTTTTTGGTGGGCAAAAAACTTCTGCATGCAGTCCTGGATGGAGTATGCTGAGCCTTGTAGTTCTGCAGCTGCTGTCTGCTCTTCTCCATACAGACAGACAGCAGCTGCAGAACTACAAGGCTCAGCATACTCCATCCAGGACTGTATGCAGAAGTTTTTTGCCCCCTGAAAAAATTATGTGGCTTCGCCATATTTTTGTATGCTAGCCAGGTACAGCAGGCAGGTACGGCTGCCCCCAACCCCCAGTTGCCTATTTGTACCCGGCTGGGAACCAAAAATAAAGGGAAGCCCTTTTTTTATTATTTCATGAATTTCATGAAATAATTAGAAAACAAATGACGTAGGCTTTGCCCCATTTTTGTGTCCAGCCAGGTACAACTAGGCAGCTGGGGATTGGAATCCGCAGCACAGGTTGGCCTGAGCTTTCTGGGCCCCACTGCTGCGATTTGCAGTCTGCAGCCGCCTCAGAAAATGGCATTTTCATAGAAGCGCCATCTTCTGGCGCTGTATCCAACTCTTCCAGCACCTGCCTGCTATACCTGGCTAGCATACAAAAATATGGCGAAGCTCACGTCCTTTTTTTGTAGCTTTTTGGCAAAAAAAAAAAAAAATGCTTCCCTGGATTTTCCATTGCCAGTGAAGGTAACACCAAGCAGTGGGGGTTAGCAGCCAGTAGCTGCTTGGATTACCCTTAGCTAGCAATACAAAAAATGCAGTGGGAGCTAACATATATTTTTTTTAATTATTTATTTAAATAACTAAAAATAAAATGGGCTTCCCTGTATTTTGATTGCTGGACATCACAGTGCTGTAAAAATAAATCTTTAAAAAAATGACGTAGCGCTCCGCGGTATTTTTGATTCTCAGCGCAGATAAAGCAGACAGCTATGGGTTGCCACCCCCATCTGCCTGCCGTTACCTTGGTTGGCAATCAAAATACAGGGAAGCCCATTAATTTTTTCTATTTAAAAAATAGTTAAAAAAAAAAAATTACGTTGGGTCCCCCCATTTTTGATAGCCAGCTAGGGTAAAGCAGACGGCTGTAGCCTGAAAACCACAGCTGGCAGCTTTACCGTGGTTGGGGATCCAATGTGGAGGTCCCCTCAGGCTCTTTTTTATAATTATTTTATAAATATTAATAATTACACAATAAAAGTAGGGGACCCCCCAAATTGGATCACCAGCCAAGGTAAAGCGGACAGCTGTGGTCTGGTATTCTCAGGGTGGGAAGGTCCATAGTTATTGGGCCTTCACAGCCTAAAAATAGCAGGCCGCAGGCACCCCAGACGTGGCGCATCCACTAGATGCGCCAATCCTGGCGCTTCACCCCAGCTCATCCCGTGCCCTGGTGCAGTGGCAAACGGGGTAATAAATCGGGTTGATACTAGCTGTAAAGTCACCTGAGATCAAGCCCAGCAGTTTGTGATGTCATGGCGTCTATTAGATACCCAACATCATAAACTGTCAGTACTAACAAAAACAAAAAATCGACAAAAGAAATTTATTTGAAAAAACAGTCCCCAAAACATTTCCTCTTTCACCAATTTATTGTAAGAAAAAAAATAAAGGGGTCCCACGACGACTCTGGACCGTCTAGAATATGGGGGGGAGACACTCAGGGAACGTATCCCCCATTTTCTAGGAGTGCGGACCCTTCATGTGAGGAGTGTGGGTGCAATGAATCTGCACTCACTCTCCCCGGGTCCACAGCAGCAGAGTCCATGTCGTAATGGTTGCTACCAAAGCTGCAATGCCCTGCTCATGAGGTAAGGGCATGCCTAATCAGGAGAACTACTGTAGAGGAAGCTCTGCTCACTGGTATATAGGTGCTCAGAGGTAATAATAGATAAAATTAGTGAGTAACCTCGGCACTCTATATCTCCCAGACTAAGTCAGTAAGTCACAATGGATAGTAATGCAAAATCACTCTTTATTGGTCCGTATTAAGAAAATTTTTTTTTCATAAGCATATATGTTTTTGTCCAAAACAAGTTACAAATGACGTTTCGGCCTGAGCCTTCGTCAGATTGGACTTATCTGCATGTAATCATGAAAAATGACAATAATCAGTATCACATAAGAGTGAGAGAACAATAACATAAACTCGAACAATGTAGAGGTACAATTGGGATGCAGCAAAAAAATTGCAACACAGCAAGAAATGAAACACATGATACAAATGTCATAATACAGTACAAGGACAATATAGTAATGACAAATATGGGGTCAGAGTAGACTTAGACAGCTCTGGTACGAAAGAGATGTCAATCATAAAGTAACATGTGCAGTAGGTGTAGAGCTACACTATGCATGGCAGAGCTAATGGGTAGACCGACCATAGAAAAAGTAGAGAAAAAGTGGAGAAAAAGTGGAGAATAAGTGGAACATAAGAGGAGAAAAAGTGGAGAAAAAGTGGAGAAAAAAGTGGAGAAAAAGTGGAGAAAAAGTGGAGAAAAAGTGGAGAAAAAGTGGAGATTAAGAGGAGAAAAAGTGGAGAAAAAAGTGGAGAAAAAAGTGGAGAAAAAGTGGAGCATAAGAGGAGAAAAAGTGGAGAAAAAGTGGAGAAAAAAGTGGAGAAAAAGTGGAGCATAAGAGGAGAAAAAGTGGAGATTAAGAGGAGAAAAAGTGGAGAAAAAGTGGAGAAAAAGTGGAGAAAAAGTGGAGCATAAGAGGAGAAAAAGTGGAGAAAAAAGTGAAGAAAAAGTGGAGAAAAAGTGGAGCATAAGAGGAGAAAAAGTGGAGAAAAAGTGGAGAAAAAAGTGGAGAAAAAGTGGAGAAAAAGTGGAGAAAAAGTGGAGAAAAAGTGGAGATTAAGAGGAGAAAAAGTGGAGAAAAAAGTGGAGAAAAAAGTGGAGAAAAAGTGGAGCATAAGAGGAGAAAAAGTGGAGAAAAAGTGGACAAAAAAGTGGAGAAAAAGTGGAGAAAAAGTGGAGAAAAAGTGGAGATTAAGAGGAGAAAAAGTGGAGAAAAAAGTGGAGAAAAAAGTGGAGAAAAAGTGGAGCATAAGAGGAGAAAAAGTGGAGAAAAAGTGGAGAAAAAAGTGGAGAAAAAGTGGAGCATAAGAGGAGAAAAAGTGGAGAAAAAGTGGAGAAAAAAGTGGAGAAAAAGTGGAGCATAAGAGGAGAAAAAGTGGAGATTAAGAGGAGAAAAAGTGGAGAAAAAGTGGAGAAAAAGTGGAGAAAAAGTGGAGCATAAGAGGAGAAAAAGTGGAGAAAAAAGTGAAGAAAAAGTGGAGAAAAAGTGGAGCATAAGAGGAGAAAAAGTGGAGAAAAAGTGGAGCATAAGTGGAGAAAAAGTGGAGAAAAAGTGGAGAAAAAGTGGAGAAAAAGTGGAGCATAAGAGGAGAAAAAGTGGAGAAAAAAGTGGAGAGAACGTGGAGAAAAAGTGGAGAAAAAGTGGAGCATAAGAGGAGAAAAAGTGGAGAAAAAGTGGAGAAAAAGTGGAGCATAAGAGGAGAAAAAGTGGAGAAAAAAGTGGAGAAAAAGTGGAGAAAAAGTGGAGAAAAAGTGGAGCATAAGAGGAGAAAAAGTGGAGATTAAGAGGAGAAAAAGTGGAGAAAAAGTGGAGAAAAAGTGGAGAAAAAGTGGAGAAAAAGTGGAGAAAAAAATGGAGAAAAAGTGGAGAAAAAGTGGAGAGAAAGTGGAGAAAAAATGGAGAAAAAGTGGAACACCCTTTGGTACCTTTCATGTGGCACTAAGGGGTGCTTAGCTTTGTATTTAGCCAAAAAAATGAAAAAAAAATGACATAGGGTTCCCCCTAGTTTTGTAGCCAGCTAGGGTAAAGCAGACGGCTGCAGCCTGCAGACCACAGCTGGCAACCTCACCTTGGCTGGTAATCCAAAACTGAGGGCACCCCACGCTGTTATTTTAAATTAAATAAATAATTAAAAAAAAAAACACGTAGGGGTCCCCCAAAATTGGATCACCAGCCAAGGTAAAGCAGACAGCTGGGGCCTGATATTCTCAGACTAGGGAGGTCCATGGTTATTGGAATCTCCCCAGCCTAAAAATAGCAGGCCGCAGCCGCCCCAGAAGTGGCGCATCCATTAGATGCGCCAATCCTGGTGCTTCGCCCCAGCTCATCCCGCGCCCTGGTGCGGTGGCAAACGGGGTAATATTTGGGGTTAATACCAGATGTGTAATGTCACCTGGCATCAAGCCCTGGGGTTGGTGAGGTCAGGCGTCTATCAGATACCCGACATCACCAACCCAGTCAGTAATAAAAAAAAATAGACGACAAACACATTTTTATTTGAAAAAACACTCCCCAAAACATTCCCTCTTTAACCAATTTATTAGATTGAAAAACAAATCCAGGTCTGGTGTAATCCAAGGGGTTGCCATGACGATCCACACTGTCCCAGTCAATGAAGAGCAGGATGTTCCCCATTGACTGGGAGAGCAGTGCAGTGACCTGAGCTAACATCAATGGGTCAGCCCAGGTCACTGCAGGGGGGTGACAAGTGCTGCTGTCAGCGAGGTACATTACCTGCGCTGATCTCCAGCACACTGACAGCCCCTGTCACTGAGGTCAATGACCGGCGCCTTCACAGCAAGTATCGCGAGAGGTCCGTGACGTCACCGCTAGTCAGTCTCGGGTCGGAAGCGATAGGTGATGTGACAAGCGGCGGCCATGGAGGACAGTGACAGCGCTGAGGTCGGGATGGCGGGACTTCATCACCGCAGGTAAGCCGAGCGAGCGAGCGAGCGAGCGGGCGGGCGGGGGGGGATGGGGGGGATGGGGGGGGATGGGGGGGGGGATGTGTGTGTGTGTGTGTGTTTGTGTATGTATGTGTACATGCCGCGGGCAGGAGGGGGCGGAGCGAGCTGAGCGGGAAAGTGTGGGCTTCCTGCACGTAACTAAGATAAACATCGGGTTACTAACCAAAGCGCTTTGCTTGGATACCCGATGTTTATCTTGGTTACCAGCTTGTGGCAGGCTGCCAGCGATGGCTCCTGCACACTGTAGCTGTAAAAAGCCCTGCTTTTTGCTGCTAGAACCGTTCTCGAACGTATCTAGAACTATCGAGCTTTTGCAAAAAGCTCGAGTTCTAGTTCGATCTAGAACATGCCCCAAAATCACTCGAGCCGCGAACTGGAGAACCACGAACCACGAACCGCGCTCAACTCTACTGCACATGCGTGAAAATAATACAGCCAGCTTCAGAAAGTAAAAAGCTGGCATCTACAAAAGAGCTGTCAATTCACTACTGTAATTATGTGAAATAGTTCATGTGCCCATCATGACTCATCATCAAAGCTGGATCATAGGCCAGAGAGCGTCCGCAGTGTCTCCATCTGCCTCATTATAGAGAATCTTCTGTCAGGGGGTTCTCTCTGAATCACGTATTTAAGTGGTTTGCATGGAAACCCCCATTGTAAGTGCTCAACATAGTGAACAGGATAAATGTGAGGTTAGCCTTACTGAGATTTTTGGTAGGAAAACTGAACAAATCAGCAGCAGGTCAAGAATTGATTTATTATTTACGCCGTTCATCATGTGGTATAAGTGATTAGACAGCTTTATTCTTTCGGTCCGTGCAATTACAGCGATTCCAGATTTATATTATTTTTTTATGTTTGGCTGCTATCACATACTCAAAAACATTTTTGTAAAAAAAGTTTTTGCATTGCCATTAGGGATGAGCGGACCCATGGACATTAAGGTTTGCTAGGTATGGCCAGAATTTAATTAAAAGTTCAGTTTCGTCCTCGAACTTGATCTGAACCCTACAGAACTTTATTTCACAGTTGACCCACACAACCAAGATTGGCAGAGTTCCCTCACGGGGCAATCATTTTTAAAAAGTTCTCTATAGAACCTGTTTTCCCAGTTGACCCATGCAGCCAAGATTGATTGGCACAAAACAATTTACAAAAGGCACCTACTGAGCTTGTCTTCACAGTTGACCCACAGAGCACCTAGAACCACTTTATAAAAACTTACAATAAAATTAAAAAAAGGCCTGAAACAGGAGGAGGTCCAAGTAGCAGAGGTGGAGGTGGGCGTGGCGGTGTAAGGGGAATAGCGGAGGAGGTAGCCAACACTGGTTTGTTTTCTTATTTAGGTGAGTGACTTAAATTAAGATACAATAAAAAAAGTTTAGAACCAGGAGGAGGAAGAGGTCTTAGAGGAGGAGGTGGAGGAGTACATTGCAGGGTGAGTGGAAGAAGTGGAAAAGGTAGCCAATACTTTTTATTTGCTTTATTTTTTTATATTTTTTTTAATTTGGAGTGATCTCAAAATATTGTGAATAGCAAATAGAGTTTCCTGTACCAATGGCTGGGTGCAGCTAGCCTAGTTCTCTAGTCAGTCAAAGAGGATAAGGGCTGATTCACATGACCGTTCTGTTTTTGCGGTCCGCAAAAAATGGTCCTGTTTATTCACGAATGCATCCGTGTGACATTCGTGTGACAACCACCTCCGTCCTGTTCCGTTCTGTATACGGTCTGTGTGACTTCCATTTTTTTTGCTGTCACACTACTCTCATGGCAGCTCCTTTGATCTTCCTGAGCCGGCCGCTCATTAGGCTCATACATATGCACTCCTCCCCCATCTGTGATTGGTTAAAGTCAGACGCGCCCCTACGCTGAGTGACAGCTGTCTGACTGCAACCAATCACAGCTGCTGGTGGATGGCTCTATCTCGTACAGTACAATAAATAAATAAATATCTAAAAGAAACAGCGTGCGGTCCCCCCAATTTTGATACCAGCCAAGATAAAGCCTCACAGCTGCTGGCTGGTATTCTCAGGCTGGGGAGACCCACGTCATTGGGAGCCCCCTCAGCCTAAAAATATCAGCCAGCAGCTGGCCGGAATTGCCACATCCATTAGATGCAACAGTCCCGGGACTTAATCCGACTCATCCCATTGCCGTGGTGCGATTACAAATGGGGTAATATATGGGGTTGATACCAAATGTGTAATGTCACCTGACATGAAGCCCAGAGGTCAGTGATGTCACGGCGTTTATCAGATAGTCAACATCACTAACCCAGTCAGTAATAAAAAAAAAATAGATGACCAACTTTTATTTGAAAAAACACTCCCCAACACACTCCCTGTTTCACCAATTTATTGGAAAGAAAAAACAAATCAATGAAGTCAATGAAGAACAGAATGTTCCCCATCAGCTGGGAGAGCACTGCAGTGACCTGAGCTAACATCATGAGGTCAGCCCAGGTCACCCCAGGGAATGATGAGCGCTGACTTCAGGAGGTTAGCTAGGTACATTACCTGGGTGATGGAAGCCGCTGCACTCTTGACGTCAGCGCTTGTCCCTGTGTTCAATGATCGCTGCATTCACAAGTATAGCGAGCAGCCCATGACATTGCTGTGCTAGCAGATGCTGACACTGCAGTGTGGGCAGCTGCTGACACACTGCTGTTCGGGCAGATGCTGACACTGCAGTGCGGGTAGATGCTGACACACTGCAGTGCGGGCAAGTTCTGACACACTGCAGTGCGGGCAGATGCTGACACACTGCAGTGCGGGCAAATGTTGACACACTGCAGTGCGGGCAGCTGCTGACACTGCAGCGCGGGCAGATTGTGACACACTGCAGTGTGAGCAGCTGCGAGGCTGGAGCGGGAGCGGGATTCAGACTACACGGGCACCTGAAAAAGTGACATGGAACTGCTTCTGCGTGGCTTCTTGGGATTTTGCGAACCCATTGACTTGTATTGAGTCACGGTCCGTTATTACAGAACAGAATAGGACATGTTCCATAATAACGGAACGGACATACTACATACGATGTGTTTTTTTGTAGGATAAGATGCACACAGAAGTGCTTCCACGTGCCATCCGATCCTACACAAAAGACATTGAAAAGATGGTCTTGTATGTAGGTCCGCAAAAAAACAGGAACTGATCAGGACAAACAGAACGGTCATGTGAATAAGCCTTAAGTCCTGTGTGATCCATGCCAGGTTCATTTTAGTGAATGTGAGCTTCCCCACATTGGCTATGGAGAGGCTGATGCACCTGTCTGTGGTCACATCACCGGCCATGCTAAGTACCTGTTCTGACAGTACACTTGTCGCAGGGCAGGCCAGCACCTCCAAGGCATAAAGGCCAATCTCAGGACATGTGTCCAGTTTGGAAACCCAGAAGTTAAATGGGGCAGACCTCAGTACGGATAGACAAGTGGTTTTGTACTTTTCTACCATGTGTTTGAAACGCTGCCTCCTGCAAATATGTAAAGTATCAGATGGTGGTGCCAGATGTGGTGGTGCACTGAGGAAGTTTTTCCACATTTTGGTCATAACTCTTTCTGAGGTGATGCCAGTGCACCAGCTGCATTGGCCACTTCCTCCTCCTCTGCCTTGTTCTTCTCCTCAGCCCTTGCTATTTGGTGTGAAAAACATCAGTGATGCCTCTACCAGCAGGCACTTGTATTCCTTCATTTTCCATTCCTGCTTTAGTGACAGAAGTAAGGATGGTATGTTTTCCTTGTACCGTTTAACCAGCAAGGTGATCCCCAAATAATCAACACGGTTAACAGTCCTAGCAACTTGACGGTCGTTGCGCAAGCACAGCAGCATGTATTGGCTCATGTGATTAAGCTGCCCAGATGCAATGACAAGCTGCCCTTAATGGCAGTTGTGTGGTATGTGTCTTCTGTATCTTCCCAGCCACACTCCAGTGGTGCCCATGAGCTGATATGAGTACCACCTTGCTGTAAACACAGTTCCTGTGTGTACAGGAACTCACACTCTAAACCATGTGTAGTAGACTGGCATGATAATGGTATGAATGGTCCCTGTTCCTCCTGCTCCTCTTCCTCCTGTGCCACCACCTCATCAATCATTGCCTCAAGCAGCACAACACACACGCCACACATGGAAGTTCACTTGTTGATGGTGAAGCGACTCACTCATGTGTGCTGCAGCTGAAAGTCCACTATTGCCTGCAGCTACTAGCACAGTTTCTCCGGTATATGTAAGGGGAAGTTCCTCCTTGTTGGTATGTCGCATATGCAGCAGTGAGGAGGAAGGCAGAAGTAATGCTGCAGCGCAGACAGGCGAGCAGCAGCAGGGTGAGAAAGTTGAAACACACTGCCAGAAATTTCAGCAGCAGCTCTGATATATATGGGTAATTTTAAAGAAAGCTCTGCACTAGAGTTGAGCGTGGTTCGCGGTTCGAGGTTCTCCAGTTCGCGGCTTGAGTGATTTTGGGGGCTGTTCTAGATCGAACTAGAACTCGAGCTTTTTGCTAAAGCTCGATAGTTCTAGATACGTTCGAGAACGGTTCTAGCAGCAAAAAGCAGGGCTTTTTACAGATACAGTGTGCAGGAGCCATCGCTGGCAGCCTGCCAGAAGCTGGTAATCAAGATAAACATCGGGTATCCAAGCAAAGCGCTTTGGTTAGTAACCCGATGTTTATCCTAGTTACGTGCAGGAAGCCCACACTTCCCCGCTCAGCTCACTCCGCCCCCTCCTGCACGCGGCATGTACACACACAAACACACACACACACACCCTCACACTCACCTGTCCCCAGCCAAGCAGTCCATGACACTGACGTCCTCAGCGCCACCCACTTCGCACTCCACCGCCAGCACACATGGCTCCGCCCACCTGCACTCTGCACAAGTGGTCCCGCTCGGCTTACCTGCGGTGATGAAGTCCCGACCTCAGCGCAGTCACTGTCCTCCATGGCCGCCGCTTGTCACATCACCTTCTCTCGCTTCCGACCCGAGACTGACTAGCGGTGATGTCACGGGCCTCTCGCGATACTTGGTGTGAAGGCGCCGGTCATTGAACTCAGTGACAGGGGCTGTCAGTGTGCTGGAGATCAGCGCAGGTAATGTACCTCGCTGACAGCAGCACTTATCATCCCCTGCAGTGACCTGGGCTGACCCATTGATGTTAGCTCAGGTCACTGCACTGCTCTCCCAGCCAATGGGGAACATCCTGCTCTTCATTGACTGGGACAGTGTGGATCGTCATGGCAACCCCTTGGATTACACCAGACCTGGATTTGTTTTTCTTTCTAATAAATTGGTTGAAGAGGGAATGTATTGGGGAGTGTTTTTTCAAATAAAAATGTGTTTGTCGTCTATTTTTTTTTATTACTGACTGGGTTGGTGATGTCGGGTATCTGATAGACGCCTGACCTCACCAACCCCAGGGCTTGATGCCAGGTGACATTACACATCTGGTATTAACCCCATATATTACCCCGTTTGCCACCGCACCAGGGCGCGGGATGAGCTGGGGCGAAGCACCAGGATTGGCACATCTAATGGATGCGCCACTTCTGGGGCGGCTGCGGCCTGCTATTTTTAGGCTGGGGAGAGTCCAATAACCATGGACCTCCCTAGTCTGAGAATATCAGACCCCAGCTGTCTGCTTTACCTTAGCTGGTGATACCATTTTGGGGGGACCCCTACGTGTTTTTTTTTTAAATTATTTATTTAATTTAAAATAACAGCGTGCGGTGCCCTCAGTTTTGGATTACCAGCCAAGGTGAGGTTGCCAGCTGTGGTCTGCAGGCTGCAGCCGTCTGCTTTACCCTAGCTGGCTACAAAAATAGGGGGAACCCTACATCATTTTTTTTTCATTTTTTTGGCTAAATACAAAGCTAAGCACCCCTTAGTGCCACATGAAAGGCACCAAAGGGTACAAAATTACAAAATGCAGGAGAGTGGGACATTATGTGTCTTTCTGCCATTATAATGACAGAAAAGACTGATATGAAGTGCACAAGCACAAGAAAATCACCAGAGCACTCTACGCTGTGAAAAGCAGTAGAAAATGGCACTGGAGTGAACATGTGACCGCCTCATGTAGGATGAAGCTATGGATCCTGGGTAAATTTATGTATTTACCCTCCTTCAGTTTTTTTGCAGTACACAAAAAAATCGGAAGGCACACGGATGACAAACAGATGACATACGGACCGTCTACGGAACGGAAACAGATGCCACACGGATGCACCCGTGAAAAAAAATGGACTGTTTTTTGCAGACCGCAAAAATGGATCGGTCGTGTTAATGTAGCCTTATTCTGATCTGCCGTTTATAAATAGCAGACAGAAATAAGTGAATAATGCCCCCCAGTGTCAGAAAATCTCTGGGGTTTCAGGGCTAGCTGAGACCCTGGAGATCATGATTCAGGACGGTTTTTCCGGTCCCCGCTCACGTGATCACAGGTATACACTGTACACCGATGATCACGTTACAGTAAATGACAGCGCCAGTAAACAATTATTTATCTCCCATCTGGCATGAACAAACATGATAAATCTCCTCCCCAGTCCCCTCCGGTCCCCAGGTGTCACCAAAGTGCCCCCCCTGATGCCTTCCCAGAAATCCAAGATGGCCACGCGCAGAGCAGCGCGCCGGCCGCATTCACTCTACTCCTCTGATTTCTGTCGCATGTGCCATGACACATGCGACAGAAAACTCCTCCCCAGGCCCTACAGAGTCTGAGCCTCAGCATCAACAGGGGGATCCATAAGGAGACAGAGCCAGAAGCCATCTCACCTGGTCCATGCTGCCGGCAAACAGTCCAAAAAGGGGAGAAAAGGCAGTAGCGACTTCCCTGGATGAATCCCACGGTAATTCAAGTCAGGGGTTATCCAAAACAAAGAAGTGCTAGGAAGGCGAGTTAATGGTTACCCTCAGATCGGCCTGAAGGAGTTCCTGGTTCCACTTGGTTTGTCTTAGCATCGCCCGGGTTTCTCACGAAACATCAAAAAGTGAGTAAAAATCAGTTGCAAGACATTTTGGACTGAGACTGAGTTATTCTGGAACCTGTTGTTCTACACACCCGAGCCCCTGGGGCCAGCCTCACTCACGGGAGGCCACACCATCCGACTGCTGACTCCATCAGCCCCAGACGCTCATTAAACCTGCAGTGGCGGTCACCCATATCCCTGACCGCAAACCGTGAGTGGCGTCACGACTCCTATTCATACAAAACCTGACATACCTGTTGCCAGAAATACCAAAAGCGAAGGCCCTGTGGAGTCCCTGGAGGTGGAGTGGTGTCCCTGAGGCGACCGCCGCAGGTGGGCGACTCATTCGCAAAACAGCCTGCCAACATTTCCCCCTGGCTGTGCTGAAGTTGGGAGTGCAGGTTATACTCTGACCAGATGAGAAGGCTGTAGAAGAAATGTCGCGGGCGGTGGGACGCTGCGCTCGCTAACGCTCGGGTCCGGCGCTGCTGTTGCTCGGTGGCTCGAGCGGTGGGCTGCATCTGGGGACTCGAGCGGCGCTCCTCGCCCGTGAGTGAAAAGGGGGTGGGTTGTTTGGGGATTTAGTCTGTGACGCCACCCACGGGTTGTGGTGAAGATGGGCACCACCGCTGCTGGTGACGGGGATCCCGGGAGAAATGGTAGGGAGCAGCTGGGATGTTGTTTTCCCCCTCCGTGGGTAGGGGTTGGTGGTCCCGGGGCCCGGTGGTGTGACGGATAGGCAGGGTCGGTGAGGTGCAGGGTTGCAGGGACAGCTCAGTGCGGTACAGGATGGCACGGGTGTACTCACTCAGCAAAAGAGGCAGAAAGTCTCCGGTAAACCAAACGGCTTGATGGAGTGGTCCCGCAGCCGGCTGCAGTGTCTCTACCTGGACAGGTGATGGTGGCTGTCTCTCCCTGCACCTTTGTGTACTGTGATGACTCCAATGGCTTCCCAACGGTAGTCCGCTCCCCGGTGTATAGATACCGGAGGAGCCCGTTTTGCCCGCAGGCGCTGGCCTTGGACTTGTAGCCGGTGGCGGTGGCTGTGTGTCCTCACGGTGTGAGCGGTTGCCTTCAATCGGGACTTGGTTGTTAGGGAACCCCGGGGGTTCCTGTCACATTCGGATTTGACTATTGACGGCGGCTCCAAGCCTGGTCGGGGTCCGATGGCCCTGCCTGGGTGTGCTTAGCTTCACTCTGTTCCCCAGTCTGGTACCGGTGGGCCACCGCCCAGCCCTGATCCTTACGGCTCTGCGGAGTTCCACCAACTCCTGCAGACGGCCACCACCGTCTGCCAACCTTGCTCTCAGTGCCTGGGCTCCGACCCAGACACTTGCAGTATGTGACCTCTCACTTTCACCTCCTGACTGTACTGTCTGCTATTCCCGCCTCCAGGCCTGTGAACTCCTCGGTGGGTGGGGCCAACCGCCTGGCTCCGCCCCACCTGGTGTGGACATCAGACCCTGGAGGGAGGCAACAAGGGTTTTGTGTCTGACTAATGTAACTGTCCGGGGGTGGGGGTGTGTGTGTATTTTTTCTGTGGCTACCTGGCTAGTCCAGGGCGCCACATTCCCCCTTGGTAAAATGCAGACCATCCGTGGGCTGCCCGTCCATCACCGGTTTTATTTTTCATAACTGTAAAAATATAAATAACAGGTAAAACGGTAAACATTTAAAACATAAGCACTTTTTTCAGGTCACCTTAAACGTTGCACATATAAACATTTTTAATACTGATGGACAGATGGATGTCTTCCCCTCTCCCACCCAAGCAACCTAGTCCTGATGCTGCCCCTAAGAAGTGGGCAGCACCCCTTTACCCCAGTCCAGGTTCAGGCTGCCCGAGCGGGAACAGGTACGGTAACTCGCACCCGACTGTCACTTCAGGGGACCCCACGTCCAAGGGGGACCCCTTACCCCCCGAGGATGGCCACCGGTCCTGGTGGTGGCCGGGCCCCAGCCTCCTCTACTGCGGGCCCTTCCTCCAATCTGCCTCTCCGGAGGCGGCAACGGTATCCATCCCACAACATTATTTACAGGGCCACAAGTTCGTGGGTGGCCTGCTAGTTCTCGGCCATGTCCATGAGGAGTTTCTCATGTGGGTATGGGAATGAACTTAACAACAGGGCAACTCCAGTCCCAACGGGGTTCTCTTCTCGGACGGTAATCTGGTGATTTTTTTCGGATTGATTAGTTTTCATTCACTCACATATTTACACAATTGACATATGAGATCCCTAGATGGTAGTTTCCCTTTACCTAAGTGGGGGGTGACCTAGGTTGGGGCGTGTGGACCTTCTGGGCCCAATGTTATCAGTGGAGGGCAAGGGGACAGAGGAGACAGTCAGTTCCTCTTCCCTTATGGCAGGTATGGCAAATGGAGACCCAAGGGGAGAGGGTAGAGGTGCGTCCCTGGGCGCCTGTTCGCGTTTCCGTCTCCGTTTCTTCCACGTGTTGTGGGAACATTATTACCGGAATAATCACCGCGCCGTTCTGCGTAGGCCAGTCCACTGGGAAATCACCCATCACTGTGTGAATCACCTCTTTTTCTTTCTCCCCGGTTGGTCTGGGGGCCGGGACTTCAGCTGCCACCCTCAATGGAGGTGGACACCTCTTCAGGTGGTCCCTGGAAACCGTGGCCGAAGTCTTCTCCTGGTCACGACTAATCTGGTAGGCCTTCTCATTCTCCCATTCAGTGGGCTGTATGACATACGGGGTTTTCTCCCACTGGTCGTCAAGATAATGGATTCTTCTTTTTCGTTTTAGCACTATATCCCCAGGCTTAAAGGGACCAGCTGGAGCCCGCTTGTTGAAGCACTGTTCTTGCTGTTCCAGGCTCTGACACAGGTTCTTTTCCACGTACTCCTGGACCTGTCGGTACTACGCTCTCCGCCGGGTGTCCCAGTCAGCAGTCGCAGGAAGGGCCTCTGGAGCTTCCAAGTCCATTTCAAGGTCCACTGGCAACCGGCCCGGTCGGGCCCTCATCAGATACGCTGGTGTGCATTTGGTAGAGCTACAGGGAATGTTATTGTACATGTCTATCAGATCAGGCAGCTTTTCGGGCCACAAGTTCCGCTCTTCCAACGGTATCACCTTGAGGAGATCCAGGACCAGGTGGTTCATCTTCTCACACATCCCATTAGTCTGGGCATGGTATGGGGTGGTCCTGATCTTCTTACAACCATACAATTGGCAGAATTCTTGAAACACCTCTGCTTCAAAGGCTGACCCCTGGTCCGTAAGTACCCTCTCCGGGTATCCGTGCGGTCGGCAAAAGTAGGCCTGGAATGCTCTAGCTGCGGTACGGCCAGTCAGATCTTTGACTGGGACAACCACCATGAATCTCGAATAGTGGTCTACGATGGTCAGGGCGTAGGTGTACCCACTTTGGCTAGGGGTGAGCTTGACATGGTCCAGAGCGACCAACTCCAGCGGTTGATGGGTAATCATTGGTCGTAGAGGGGCCATCTGGCTGGCTTCATCCCTTCTTCTCAGTGCACAGGGACCACATTCTCGGCACCAAGCCTCTACAGACTCCCACATCCCACTCCAATGGAACCGCTCTCTCAACAGCATCTCCAGCTTCTTCCACCCAAAGTGCCCGGCACCATCATGGTAAGCTTGTAGAACTGCGGGCACATTAGCCTGAGGAACCACCAGCTGGCGAACCTTCTCATGAGTCTTCGGGTTGATCAGTTCCCGATACAGCTTCCCCTGGGACAGGTGCAGTCGGGCTTGTTCCTTCCACAGCCGTTGGGCCTCGGGCAGAGCTGCAGGGTCCATTCCAGCAGAGCCTTGTTCAATCATGGTCTTGACCAATTGGACGGCAGGCGCTTGGTCCTGGGCTTCTCGCCATCCCTGACTGGGTAGCGGGTCCAAGCTCACCTGTTGCTGCGTGACATGCAACTTCTTGACCGGTGGAACGCGGGCAACTCGATTTCTTCGAGGTCATCGTCTTCTGATCCCGCATCCGGCAGGTGGGGCATCCGAGATAGCGCGTCCGCGTTGGTGTTCTTGCGGCCGGCTTGGTACTTGATTGTGAAGTCATAGTTAGACAGCCTGGCCACCCACCGCTGCTCCAATGCACCCAGCTTGGCCGTGTCCAGATGGGTTAACGGATTATTGTCCGTATAGGCGGTGAACTTTGCTGCTACGAGGTAATGGCGGAACCGCTCGGTAATGGCCCACAGCAGCGCTAGGAACTCAAGCTTGAAGGAACTGTAATTCTCAGGGTTCCTTTCTGTGGGCCGGAGTTTTCTGCTGGGGTAGGCGATCACTTTTTCCCTTCTGTTCTGGACCTGGGACAGGACTGCTCCCAAGCCTACATTACTGGCATCGGTGTAGAGGATGAATGGGAGGCTGTAGTCGGGGTACGCCAGGATTTCTTCCCTGGTCAAGGCCGTCTTCAGCTGGCGGAAGGATTCTTCATGCTTCTCTTCCCACACCAACGGGGGTCCTGGGGCTCTGCCGCCCTTGGCCTGTCCCACGAGGAGGTCTTGCATAGGTGCAGCCATCTTCGTGTATCCCTTAATGAAACGGCGATAGTAGCCCACCAGGACCAGGAACTGTCTCACCTCTCTCACCGTGGTCGGCCTCGGCCAGTCCTGAATGGCAGTGATCTTTTCAGGGTCTGGGGCGACGCCTTCCGCGCCCACCACATGTCCGAGGTACTGCACCCTGGGTTTCAGTAGGTGGCACTTAGAGGGCTTCAGTTTCATCCCATATTTGGCTAGGGAAGCGAACACTTCAGCCAGATGTTCCAGGTAGGCCTCGTACGTCTGGGAATACACGATCACATCGTCCAGGTACAGTAGGACCGTTTCGAAATTGAGATGTCCCAGGCAACACTCCATGAGCCGTTGGAAGGTTCCAGGGGCATTGCACAGCCCGAACGGCATGCTGTTGAACTTGCAGAGTCCCATGGGAGTGGCGAATGCAGTCTTCTCACGGTCCTCTGGTGCGACCGCTACCTGCCAGTACCCGCTTGTAAGGTCAACGGTAGAGAAGAAGTTAGCAGTTCTCAGCGCAGCTAGCGACTCTTCGATACGGGGAAGAGGATAGGCATCTTTATGTGTGATCTGGTTGATCTTCCGGTAATCCACACACATCCTCATGGTGCCGTCCTTCTTCTTTACCAGCACCAGTGGGGCTGCCCAGGGACTACAACTATCCCGAATGACCCCTGCCTCCTTCATGTTCCTCAACATGTCTTTGGCACATTGATAGCGTGCTGGCGGAATGGGCCTATACCTCTCTTTGATGGGTGGATGTAGGCCTGTAGGGATATAGTGTTGAACCCCCTTAATCCTCCCGAAATCTAACGGGTGTTTGCTGAAAACCTATTCATACTCTTGTACCACCCTGTATGCCCCCTCTTTATGATGCGTGGGTGTGGCGTCAGTGCCTACGTGTAGTTCCTGGCACCACTCCTCTGACTGTTCAGGGGGTGAATGGTTACTGGCAGGGGAGGCTGAGGTAGGAGGGACGGCTTCATGAATGGTGTGAGGGTCTAGGGTGAGCAACTTCGCAAGGGTAGCGTAACGGGGGAGCCTGACTTCCTCCTCTCCACAATTCAGCACTCTTACAGGCACTCTCCCCTTTTTAACGTCAACCTCTGGCCGCCATCACCGTGGGCCAGTGCTCGGAAGGTGTGGGTTCCACCATCGCCGGGTAGTCGCGCCCCTGGGGGCCTACTTCTGCCCTGCACAAAATCATCATCTCATTTCGGGGTGGCACTACCAAGGGGGCCACATCCATCACCCTTACTCCACCAATCTCTCCACTGGTTGAGTTCACTTGCTGCCGATACAGAAGGGCCCGGATCTCACGCTGCACAGCCCTCTGTCGGCCTCCTCTTGCTGTGGCGGCCAACTGCTGCAACAGACTCAGCACCTCACTCATACAATGCTCCATCACATTGGTCCCTAGGATTACTTTTGGGTTATGGTCACTGGGTTCATTCATCACCACAATCATCCCTTGGTTCTTTAACTCCGCACGTCCCACGGTAAGGGTCACTTGTTTGTATCCCACTTGGGTTAGAGGGAGTCCATTGGCTGTGACAAGGGTCAGGCTATCATCAGAGGGGGCAAGTTCGTCAGTAACCCAATACCGCTGGTACAGTGTATATGGTATAGTGGTTACCTGTGATCCTGTGTCCAAGAGGGCCATGAGCGGATGCCATCCACTGCCAGAGGGATGATGGGGGCAAGCTCCGACGTACCGGTCTCGCCAATCGGGGGGGCCATTGGTATCTACTCCTGAGGATTGGCCCTTGGCCCCAGGGGTTGCTCGTTTAACGGGCACCGCCTAGAGTAGTGGCCAGGCTTGCTGAACCTGTAACAAATAGGAGGCCCATACCTAGAGAGAAAGAGAGAGAGAAAGAGAGATAGAGAAAAAGAGAGCGAAAGAGAGAGAGAAAGAGAGAGAGAGAAAGAGAGAGAGAGAAAGAGAGGGAGAGAAAGAGGGAGAGAAAGGGAGGGAGAGAAAAAGGGAGAGAAAGAGAGAAAGATAGAGAGAAAGAGAGAGAGAGAAAGAGAGAGAGAGAAAGAGAGAGAGAAAGAGAGGGAGAGAGGGAGAGGGAGAGAGGGAGAGGGAGAGAGGGAGAGAAAGAGAGGGAGAGAAAGAGAGGGAGAGAAAGAGAGGGAAGGTCCCGCAAAAATTTATCATGTTTGCGGATCTGCAGCGAGTCTCTGTATTCAGAAAGCGTAGAATTGCATTTGGTCTTGAGCTCTTCTAGGGCCGTAGCGTTCAGAGTCTGGGAGAGTTGTGTCT